>NW_028133034.1:0-242217 GCF_964374135.1 Grampus griseus
GTTACTCAGAGGAAAACCGTATCAGGGCCCTTGCTCCAGTTGTAAACAATTCTGAAGTTGGTCAGTGGTGAGGAATCGTCTCCCATTCAGCCAGCAGCCCCCACACAACAAGCGTCCTCATTGCAAAGCTGGGGCACCGTGCCGAGGCATCTGTGAGTGAACGTGAGCTGAGCCCCAGGCCAGTTGCGGCTGAACTGTTCCCACCCTTCCCAGGTAAAACACCTGAATATATACAAGGACTTGAAAGCCTAGAGGAAGGGCCATGGAGCCACATGAGTGACAGCATGCCAGCTGACTTGGTGCCTGTAGGCCAGCCAGGATGGCCCTGGCCCTGGGTGCTCTTCTGGAAGATTTCCATTTCCCTGCCTGAGATACCCGTCCTGTCCCTGCCCCCACTGCTTTTTTCCTTCCTCACCTCTGCCCAGGGAGAAATTCCAGCAACAGGTATGGGTGACACATCCTCTTCTTTAGCAGGTGGCAGCCTGGCAACTGCTGCAGAAAGTCCAGCAGAGCCCCACTCACACTGGGCCACCCACAAAGCCGTGGCCTCTCACTCCCTCCCACCAGCCCAGCCCCGAGACTGCTGACAGGGCAGAGAAAATGGCGTCAGGCACAGCTGCAGGGGCTCTTGCTGCCTGGAGTGGTATTTATATTGATCTCAACCCAGGCACACCTGGGGAGGGCTGGCCGGCACCGTAAGGCTGCCCAGGTCAGCCAATCATCACCCCTCAGGGGCTCACAGTTGCAGAAAATGGAACTTGCTGAACCGGCCAGGTCCAAGGAACAGGTGTGGGCTCCTGAGAGTCAGGATAGACAAGGGGCTGCAGCTTTGGCTTGTTTTCTAATCATTTTATCTGGCCCATGAGTGGGAGACAACTTCAAGAAAAGCCTCTCCTAATGAGAGGAACCCAGGAGTCAGGGAGAGGAGGGGTGGGTGGTGGTTAGAGACAGAGGCCTGGTGCCCCGGGTGCAGTGGAAGTCTCTGGAAGACCAGGTGGAGGGAGGCCACACAGAGTGATGCCCAGGGTCACAGACCTGTCGGAGCTGCTGTTTGTTAGTTCAAGTCCTGCTCTGAGGTGCTCTGTGTCAGCTCTGAGCGACAGGTGAGATGGGGGTGCTCTTCAATGAGGGCTATGTGCACGGTTCCTGTGTGCCCAGCCCTGCCACGGTACCTGCAAGGGTAGCTCTGTATCCTGGGAGAGGCCTGACCACGAGAGCCCCGTGGGCTGGGTTGGGGGTGGGGTACCTGCCCAGGAGAGCTCCATATCCTGGGATTGGCCTGACCACGAGAGCCCCATGGGCTGCTGGGGACCTGGTAAAGGATGTCAGGACAGTCAGTGAAGCCACCGAGGATATACCTCCAGTTGCTCCTAATTCCTACACCCTGCTGGTCATTCTACCAACCACCAGGACATGGTATTCTGTATTAGTCTTCAATGATGCCTTCTTTTGTATTCCATTAGTCCCAGAGTCACAAGAAATTTTGGCTTGTGAGTGGCAGGACTCAACATACAACTAAAACAATACTTCCGGGCCGTCTTGCCCCAAGGGTTCAAAAATTCCCACATCATCTTTGGGGAAAGCTTAGCTAAAGACCGAAAAGTTCTACCTCTGGAAAAGGAAACCCTCCTTCAATATGCAGACGACATTCTGATCGCCAGCCCTACTAAGGAGGCCTCTGAACTACCAAGCCAATAAAGGATAGAAGTTGTCCAAGAAAAAGCTCAAATATCACAGACTGCGGTGACCTGCCTGGGCTTCATTCTCACACAAGGTCAGAGAAGCCCATCCCAGGAAAGGGAAGAAACCATTTGCAGCCTTACCCCTTTGTAAAACTAGAAGACAGCTTAGGGGTTCCTGGGGAGGCCAGGGTTTGCTGCTTCTGGATCCCTAACTACAGTCTACTAGCTGGGCCTCTATATGAAACACTGAAAGGAAAAGATGATGATCCTTTTGAACAGAATCCAGAAGTGGCCTTTCAAGAATGGAAAGAGCAGTCAATTCAGACCCTTGCCCTGGAACTCCCTAATTGAGCTAAACCCTTCGACCTTTCCATTCCCGGTGAAAGGTGAATCGCCATTGGAGAATTAGTGCAAAAACTGGGACCACTTGAAATGGAACAACGCAAGAATGCCATCCAGGTAGGATAAACTACAATCACCAAGGGGCTTGGCCCACTGCCACATCTGGCCAAGATACTGGTGGTATCTAAAAACCTGGAAATCAGCAGCCCAAAAGGCCACCTCCCTCCTAAGGGAAAAGGACCCCACGTGGTGATCCTAATCACCAACCATGCCCTGAAGTTGCAGGGTTCGCTCCGTGGGCACACCGACCTCGAGTGAGGAGGCCCTCCAACTCCAACATCCAGAGAGATAACCGGGAGCAACAGGACACCATGACGACTCGTGTGAACATCACTTGACCTGGAGTTTCTCTCATAAAACAACAATAGTGTGTCCCGAAGGAGTAGACTACTGCTTGCAGGACTTACTGCACCCGGAGGGGAGCTAATAATCTTGGCGGGGGAAACCTATATCACACTGTCACCATAGAAAAGCCTACAGACACCGTGATGATGGTGGCCAATAAGACCGGCTGGACTCCTGTTTACTTCAAAAGGCTGTTGACTCAGTGGTCATCATGGTCCTTGATCACCACTGACCCTGGACTGTCTGGGAGTTGAGCGGGCAGGGCTCTGACACCTGGTGCTGTTTTTACGTTAATTCAGGGGCCTAATTGAAGAAAGAGCAGACTACTGGTCAGAGCATCTAGGCTGGCAGAAACGGTCAGCCTAAGGTGACCAAACAAATGTGGGCCGGGGTGAAACCGGCCCCCACAGCGTCTCTGCACATCTCTTTCCTGGACCCTTAAAGGTCATTAGAATCTATAACACTTCCAATGCTGGTGCTCAGGCGGACGAGCAGGGAGGCAGGGGTCCTGGGGCCAATCAACGTCACCTGGAGGCTGCTGGGGAGAAGTTCTGACCCTCATCCCCTGGTATGAGGGCTCCCAACTCAGCACTCAGCAGTTACAGAAGAAGGGTCTGCACCCTCAGCACTCCAAGAATGAGGAACGGGACAAAAGGCAGAGGAGGGGTTTGTTCCCAGCAAAGCCCATTAAAAATCCCTGGGAGATAAAAATAGAATCTGGGCAATAAAGTCAAGTCTGACCTTTTTTATCCTTTGTGCTTTGTCTAATTTCACGTGCTCCTAGGGTCCCGCATGCAGAGGTTCCACACCCAGCACTTCAGACCAGATTTCCTAGTGCAGAATGGCTGGGTCGACACCTCAGCTCCTGGGGCCCAGTGCAGACTCCGGGATATAGAGCCTGAGCTGCAGCCAACCCGGCCCTCGAGAGCTCCGCCCCCTCCCTCCCACTGACTCTGACAGGATCTCTACACAGCAGCCCAGCCCACAGCCCACAGGGTAGTGCATGCTCTCACCTCTCCATTCTCTGATCAAAATATAAAGTTTCCTTTGCTTGTGAACCAAACTCAGTCTCGATCTGTTGGCCCCAATGACGCTGGGCAGGGGGACACTTGTTGGGGTCCACTCTGGAGGATCAGTAACAGAAATTGAGACTATTGTAACTTCAATGAACAGATGTGTGAGCCAAACTGTAGTTAACATAGAACAGTTTATAAGGCTCGGGTAAAATAAGATGTTTCTAACACTTCCATTTGATATTTCCATCACTTTATTATAAGCAAGTTCAGTGAAAAGGTTTGTCTTATTTGTCAGGTCAATATTAGAGAAATGAAGTGATTTCTTTCCAAGGATGTACATCTAATAATCTTGGTTAAAGCTTCAATCTTGTTTTAAATGCTTTTCCATTGAAAATGATACCTCTCTTTCAGCTCCCCCATTTCTGAGAAGTATAAAATCTTATAATTTATTATTACCAAAGGGGAAAGGTGGGAGGAGGGATAAATTAACAGTTTGGAATTAACACATACACACTGCTATGTATAAAATAGATCATCAACAAGGAACTACTGTATAACACAGGGAACTACACTCAATATTTTGCAATAACCTATAAGGGGAAATAATCGGAAAAAGAATAGATATTTTTATTGACATCATCTATCAATGACAGTTAAAGTGTAACCTAAGGGAAGCTGGTGGTGAGTGCTTCTGACCCTGAAGACTTCAATCATCTAAAGTTTGGACTCTGCCTACTCCCCAAGGCCCTTCATGAACATATGTGTAGCCATAGCTTAAAAAATTCCCCAGTTTGGGTTTCGGGGAGACACTGATTTTGAAAAAGCTCTGGTGTTCTCCTTACATGAATGGGACTCTTCCTACTGCTAAAACATGTCTGTCACACCCAGAGGATGGTATACCGTCTGATCGGGAAGAGTTTGAAAAAGGCATCTCATCTCCTCATCTCCTGGTGCTCGGGTTCACCCCTCCAGGGTCTTTACTAACAGTCTCCCCACTTGGAGATGTCAGCACTGTCAACATCCTGTTGCGTACAGTTTGGAATTTGTCCAGAGGATGAAGCGGAAGGATGAGGAACAATGAGAGACAAGTCCTAGGTGTTCAGACAGGCACATGCCACTCTAATTTCCAATCAGGAAGACGAATTGACCAAAGGCTAGGGTTGCCCATGGAAACAGTATAGGGCTTGAGGAAATCCCACTGCTTTGTGGCCAGTTCCCATAAACACAAGTTGAACAATGGAACTCAGGGGCAGTAAAATTCACGAAACTGCAGAGTTGAAAATATCTATCACTGAAAAATGTCTTGAGGAAAGTCAGAGAAAAGGATTGGTAAGCAAGGGAGAATGGCAGGAAAGGGATTTGAGGAGGTACAAAGGACTCGCCATTAAGCACAAGAAAAGGGGCTGAACATTGCCAACATTGCAGTTGGCCAAAAAGGCTGTATGCGTTTTTTTCTGTATATATTCAAGAAAAGGGCATACACTTTTTTAACCAACCAAACAGGTGGGCACTGGAAATCAATACTACAAAAGATATCACTTCACATCAGTCAGAAGAGCCATCCTCATAAAGTGTAAACACCAGAAATGCAGGACAGGGCAAGGAGAAGAGGGAGCCCTGTGAGGCTTATAGTGGAAATGTATATTGCCAATGGCCATTCTGGAGAAGTGTATTGTGTTTACTAAAGCATCTAAAAAATGAGCTACAGAGCATAGGGCACTTGCACTCATGGGCGTATATCTTGGGAAAAACAAAAATCGAGAGGACACAGGCACCCCAATGTTTACTGCCTCTCTGTTTAAAAGATCCTCGACTAAGATATAACTTAAATGTCTCTGGAGGGAAAAAATGGATAGAGATGTGGTACTTATGTAGAGTGGAATATTACTCAGCCTGGAAATCAATGAAATATGGCCAGTTGTAACAACTCCGGAGGAGTTACGTATGATCATTCTAAGTGACATAATTCAAAAAGAAAAAGACACATATCATAAGATATCACTTAAAGGTGGAATCCAAAATAGCTACACATGAAATAAATTACAAAACAAAAACATAGTCAAATATGTAGAAAACACACGTAAGGCTGCTAAACGGGAAAGGTGGGGAGGGGTGAGGCATCATCCAGGAGGTTGAAATTAGCAAAGATACCATTCCAAATACCAAACTGATAATCAACAAGGCCTACACAGTAGCTAAAAGAACTGCACTCAGCACACTCAAGTCACCGGAAAAGAATATATATGACTGGTAAGAATCTGAAAAAGAATTTATTGATGTCTCTCTGTATGTGAATCAAGTGGATGTACAGCAGCAAGAAACAGAGCTTTGAAAATCAGCTGCAACCAATATAGTAATAAATTGAAAAAAATAAACGACAGAGAGACAGAGAAAACCTCTTACAACTTTTCCTCAGAGACGGTGATGCAACATGGATTGAACACATCTAGACCCACAGCAGGATGAGACATAAGGCTGGAAACTGTTCGTGCTAAGAGAAATGTGAGGTTGGGTGAGGAAATGCACACCCTTTAAAGTAATACTACCTGGTACCCATTCAATGGGTCCCAAATCTGCAGGTTCAAGGAATCTTCCTACAGCTAAAACATGCATGGAAAACCCAGAGGACTGTACACCATGTGATCGGGAGATGTGTCTAAAATGCACCTCATTTATCCTCTCCTGGTGCTCCTGTTCATCATTCCAGCCACGTTACTTAGAATCTCCCCACTTAGAGAATCAGCACATTTAAACTTCTGTTTCACACATTTTGCAAATTGTGAGGAGGATGAACGGGAAGAGGGAGAACCAATGAGAGAATAGTTGTAGGGGTTTGGACGGGCACATGTCACTCTAATTTCCCATTAAGAATAAGAATTAAAAAAAGGCTCAGCCCGCCTCGCCGGAGCCAAAATAGGACCTGAAGCAATCCTGCGGCTTTGAGGCCAGCTCACAAAAGAACAACTTAAAAAATGGAGCTCAGGGTCACTGCAATTCACAAACCTGCAGAGTTATAAATGAAAACTAACATCCAAAAATATGTTGACGTAAGGCAAAGAAGAGGATCTGAATGCAAGACAGAATTGCAAGAAATAGATTTCAAGAGATAGATTGGACTCGTCTTTAAAGCACATGAAAAGCGGCAGAATTTCGACAATGATGCAGTTGGCCCAAAAGGGAGTATGCGTTTTTTCCTGAATATATCCAGGAAAAAACGCATACGCACTTTATGGGCAACCAAGCAAGCAAGCAATGCAAATGTGCACTACAAAGAAGTCTCATTTCCCACCGGTCAAAAGGGCCATCCAAAAAAAATTGTAAAAACCAGAAATGCAGGACAGGCCATGGAGAACAGGGAGCCTTTATACGCTGATGGACAGTCTGTGAACTGCCAAGAGCCACTCTGGAGAAGTGTATGGTGGTTCCTAAATCATCTAAAAAACAGAGCTACAGAGCATAGGGCACTTCCAATCACGGAAGTATATCTAGGGAAGTCTAAAAATCAACAAGACACAAGCACACCACAGTTTAGGGCTACTCTGTTTACAAGAACCTCAACTTCAGTACACCTTAAATATCCCAGGAAAGAGAACAATGGATAAAGAAAATGTGGTACTTATGTACAATGGAATATCTCTTCACCATGAAATCAATGTAATAAGGCTAGTAGAAGGATAAAGAGTGGATTTAGGTCCGATAATACTACTTGAAATAAGTCAAACAGAAAAAGAAACATATCATAAGATATCACTTATAGAGGGAGGATAAATATGGCTGCACAAAAAATGAATTACAAAACAGAACAGTGTCTCACATTTAGAAAACACACTTATGTCAGCTTAAGGGGAAAGGAGAGGTGGGATGATGCATAAAACCAGAGTTTGAAATTAGCACAGATACCATTCAATAAACCAAATAGGTATTAGACAAGATCTACACCTTGCTCAATGAACTGGCCTCAACACACCCTATACACCGCAGAGAAATATATCTGAGTAATAAGAATCTTAAAACCCATGTATTGATATATCTCCATAAGGGAATCAAGTGTGTGCAGAGCGGCCAAACACAGCAGTGAAAATGAGCTAAACCCCATTATAGAAATAAATTTTAAAACCAAAACGCAGAAACAATGAAAGAGAGAAAAATTCTTACAAAATTCGCTCAGGGGCTGTGATGCAACCTGGAATGACCACATATAAACCCACAGCTGGATAAGACATAAGGCTGGACACTTGGGGCTGAGAGGATTGGTGAGCTTTGGTGAGCAACTGCCGAAAGTTTAATGCAATACTTCATGCTACTCATTCCAAGGGTCCCAACACTCCAGGTTGAAGGGAATCTTCCTACAGCTAAACCATGCATGGGAAATCCAGCAGATGGTATACCATATGATGGGGAAAGGTTTCTAAAACGCACCTCATTTTCCTCTCTTGGGGCTCCGGATCAACATTCCAGCCACTTTACTAACAACATCCCCACATGGAGAGTCAATGCCTTTAAGTTCCGGTATCGCAGAGTCTGCAGTTAGTGCGGAGGATGAATGGGAATAGGGGTAACCAGTGAGAAAATAGCTGTAGCGGTTTCAATGGGCACATGTCACTCTAATTTCACATCAGGAAGAAGAATTAACCAAAGGCAGAGCAAGGCGCCCCAGAAGAAGAATAGGGCCTGAAGAAATCCTGTGGATATGAGGCAAGATCACAAAAATAAGAGCTGAAAAATGGAGCTAAGGGCCACTGCAATTCAAAAACCTGCAGAGTTATACAGGCCAACTATTTTCCAAAATATATATTGAGGTAAGGCTATGAAGAGGCACTGACAGCAAGGCAGAATTGCAGGAAACCGATTTCAAGAGGTAGAATAGAATTGCATTGAAAACATATGAAAAGACTCAGAATGTTGACAATGATGCACATGGCCAAAAAGGGCATATGCGTTTTTTCCTGAATATATTCAGGAAGAAAGGCATATGCACTTTCTGGCCAACCAAGCAAACTTGCAAAGGAAATCTGCACTACAATGAAGTCTCACTTTCCCCCGGTCAAAAGGGCAATCTGAAAAAAGTGTAAAATCCAGAAAGGCAGGACAGGCCATGGAGAACTGGGAGCCTTGTCATGCTGATGGGCAGGCTGTAAACTGCCAACAGCCACTCTGGAGAAGTGTATGGTGTTTCCAGAAACATCCAAAAAACAAAGCAACAGAGCCAAGGGCACTTCCACTTATGGTCCTATAGCTTAGGGAAATTAAAATCAAAAAGACACAGCCACCCCAAAGTTTGGGACGGCTCTGTTTACAAGAACCTCATTTACGGTACAAATTCAATATCACAGAAAGCGAAAAATGGAAAAAGAAGTTGAGGTACTTACGTACAATGCAATATCACTCAGCAATGAAATCTATGTCAACAGGCCCGTAGCAGCATAATGAGTGGATTCAGGTACGATGATTCTAAGTAAAATAAGTCACACAGAAAAAGAAACATGATAAGATATCACTACTACACGGAATGTAAACTTGGCTACACAGGAACTGAATTACAAAACAGAACAGGGTCTCAAATGTAGAAAACCAACTTATGCTTGCTTAAGGGGAAAGGTGAGTTGAGGTGCTGCATAAAACCAGAGATTGAAATTAGCACAGATACCGTTCCATAAGCCAAATATGTAATAGACAAGAGCTACTCCTTGCTCAATGAAGTGGACTCAACACCCCATATTAAACGCCTAAGAATATACCTGACTAGTAAGAATCTTAAAACCTATGGATTTATATGTCTCCGAAAGAGAATCAAGCGTGTGTACAGCGGCATAAACGCAGCAGTGATAGGATTGGTGAGGTTCGGTGAGCAAATGCAGACCCTTTGAAGTTATATTGCATGGTACCCATTCCATGGGTCTCAACTCTCCAGGTTTAAGGGATTCTTCCTTCAGCTAAAACATGCATGTGGAACCAAGAGTATGATCCACCGTGTGATTGGGAAACGTGTTCAAATGTGTCTCAGTTTTCGTCCCCTGGTACTTGGGTGCAACATTCCAGACGCTTTACTAACACTCTCCCCACTTGGAGAGTCAGTGCCTTTAACCTCCTGTTTGGCCCAGTTTGCAATTTCTGTGGAAAATGAACAGGAATAGGGAGAACCAATGAGAGACTAGCTGGAGGTTTCTGGAAGGGCAAATTTAACTCTCATTTCCAACCAGGAAGAGGAATTAACCAAAGGCTCAGCGTGCCATGCCGGAACCACACTAGGGCCTGAAGCAATGCTGCGGTGTTGCGGCCAGCTCACAAGAAAGCGAGTTGAAGAAAGGAGCTCAGGGGCACTGTCATTCACAGACCTGCAGAGTTATAAATGACAGCTATCGTCCAAAAATATATTGAAGTAAGGCTGCCAAGAGGACTTGAAAGCGGGGCAGAATTGCAGGAAACCGATTTCAGGAGGTAGACTGGAATTGCATGTAAAGCATAGGAAAAGAGGCAGAACGTCCACAATGATGCACTTGGCCAAAAAGGGCGTATGCGTTTTTTGCTGAATATATTCAGGAACAAACGCATACGCCCTTTTTGGCCAACCAAGCAAGCTTGCAAAGGAAATCTGCACTACAATGAAGTCTCACTGCCCCTCGGTCAAAAGGGCCATCTGAAAAATGTGTAAAATCCAGAAAGGCAGGACAGGCCATGGAGAACTGGGAGCCTTGTTATGCTGATGGGCGGGATGTAAATTGCCAACAGCCACTCTGGAGAAGTGTATGGTGTTTCCTGAAACATCTAAAAAACAAAGCAACAGAGCCTAGGGCACTTCCGCTTATGGTCCTATAGCTTAAGGAAATTAAAATCTAAAAGACACAGCCACCCCAAAGTTTGGGATGGCTCTTTTTACAAGAACCTCATTTACGGTACAAGTTCAATATCACAGAAAGCGAAAATGGATAAAGAAGTTGTGGTACTTACATACAATGCAATATCACTCAGCAATGAAATCTATGTCATCAGGCCCGTAGCAGCATAATGAGTGGATTCAGCTAAGATGATTGTAAGTGAAATAAGTCACACAGAAAAGAAACTTCATAAGATATCACTACTACACGGAATGTAAACTTGGCTACACAGGAACTGAATTACAAAACAGAACAGGGTCTCAAATGTAGAAAACCAACTTATGCTTGCTTAAGGGGAAAGGTGAGTTGGGGTGCTGCATAAAACCAGAGATTGAAATTAGCACAGATACTGTTCCATAAGCCAAATATGTAATAGACAAGAGCTACTCCTTGTTCAATGAAGTGGACTCAACACCCCATATTAAACGCCTAAGAATATACCTGACTAGTAAGAATCTTAAAACCTATGGATTTATATGTCTCCAAAAGAGAATCAAGCGTGTGTACAGCGGCATAAACGCAGCAGTGATAGGATTGGTGAGGATCGGTGAGCAAATGCAGACCCTTTGAAATCATATTGCATGGTACCCATTCCATGGGTCTCAACTCTCCAGGTTTATGGGATTCTTCCTTCAGCTAAAACATGCATGTGGAACCCAGAGTATGATCCACCATGTGATTAGGAAACGTGTTCAAAGGTGTCTCAGTTTTCGTCCCCTGGTACTTGGGTGCAACATTCCAGACGCTTTACTAACACTCTCCCCACTTGGAGAGTCAGTGCCTTTAACCTCCTGTTTGGCCCAGTTTGCAATTTCTGCGGAAAATGAACAGGAATAGGGAGAACCAATGAGAGACTAGCTGGAGGTGTCTGGATGGGCAAATTTAACTCTCATTTCCCACCAGGAAGAGGAATTAACCAAAAGCTCAGCGGGCCGTGCCGGAACCAAAGTAGGGCCTGAAGCAATCCTGCTGTGTTGCGGCCAGCTCACAAGAAAGCGAGTTGAAGAAAGGAGCTCAGGGGCACTGTCATTCACAAACCTGCAGAGTTATAAATGACAGCTATCGTCAAAAATATATTGAAGTAAGGCTGCCAAGAGGACTTGAAAGCGGGGCAGAATTGCAGGAAACCGATTTCAGGAGGTAGACTGGAATTGCATGTAAAGCATAGGAAAAGAGGCAGAACGTCCACAATGATGCACTTGGCCAAAAAGGGCGTATGCGTTTTTTCCTGAATATATTCAGGAAAAAAGGCATACGCACTTTTTGGCCAACCAAGCAAGCTTGCAAAGGAAATCTGCACTACAATGAAGTCTCACTGCCCCCTGGTCAAAAGGGCCTTCTGAAAAAAATGTAAAATCCAGAAAGGCAGGACAGGCCATGGAGACATGAGAGCCTTGTTATGCTGATGGGCGGGATGTAAATTGCCAACAGCCACTCTGGAGAAGTGTATGGTGTTTCCTGAAACATCTAAAAAACAAAGCAACAGAGCCTAGGGCACTTCCACTTATGGTCCTATAGCTTAGGGAAATTAAAATCTAAAAGACACAGCCACCCCAAAGTTTGGGACAGCTCTGTATACAAGAACCTCGTTTACGGTACAAGTTCAATATCGCAGAAAGCGAAAAGTGGATAAAGAAATTGTGGTACTTACGTACAATGCAATATCACTCAGCAATGAAATCTATGTCATCAGGCCCGTAGCAGCATAATGAGCGGATTCAGGGACGATGATTCTAAGTGAAATAAGTCACACAGAAAAAGAAACATCATAAGATATCACTACTACACGGAATGTAAACTTGGCTACACAGGAACTGAATTACAAAACAGAACAGGGTCTCAAATGTAGAAAACCAACTTATGCTTGCTTAAGGGGAAAGGTGAGTTGGGGTGCTGCATAAAACCAGAGATTGAAATTAGCACAGATACCGTTCCATAAGCCAAATATATAATAGACAAGAGTTACTCCTTGCTCAACGAAGTGGACTCAACACCCCATATTAAACGCCTAAGAATATACCTGACTAGTAAGAATCTTAAAACCTATGGATTTATAGTCTCCGAAAGAGAATCAAGCGTGTGTACAGCGGCATAAACGCAGCAGTGATAGGATTGGTGAGGATCGGTGAGCAAATGCAGACCCTTTGAAGTCATATTGCATGGTACCCATTCCATGGGTCTCAACTCTCCAGGTTTAAGGGATTCTTCCTTCAGCTAAAACATGCATGTGGGACCCAGAGTATGATCCACCGTGTGATTGGGAAACGTGTTCAAATGTGACTCAGTTTTCGTCCCCTGGTACTCGGGTGCAACATTCCAGATGCTTTACTAACACTCTCCCCACTTGGAGAGTCAATTCCTTTAACCTCCTGTTTGTTCCAGTTTGCAATTTCTGCGGAAAATGAACAGGAATAGGGAGAACCAATGAGAGACTAGCTGGAGGTGTCTGGACGGGCAAATTTAACTCTCATTTCCCACCAGGAAGAGGAATTAACCAAAGGCTCAGCGTGCCATGCCGGAACCACACTAGGGCCTGAAGCAATCCTGCGGTGTTGCGGTCAGCTCAAAAGAAAGCGAGTTGAGGAAAGGAGCTCAGGGGCACTGTCATTCACAAACCTGCAGAGTTATAAATGACAGCTATCGTCCAAAAATATATTGAAGTAAGGCTGCCAAGAGGACTCGAAAGCGGTGCAGAATTGCAGGAAACCGATTTCAGAAGGTAGACTGGAATTGCATTTAAAGCATAGGAAAAGAGACAGAACTTGGAAAATAATGCACTTGGCAAAAAAGGACATATGTGTTTTATCCAGAGCTCTCATAACCGAGGGGAGGAGATTCCCAGCAGGCTCCAACTGCCACCTGAGGGCTCATGTTGTCAAGGCAACGTGAGCAAGCCAGGCAGGAGTTACCTCACAGCAGAGATCCCACCTCACAGAAGGGTGAGAAACCCAGCCAACATCAGACTCTCACCAGAGGGCCCACATCACCAAGGGGATGGGAACCAGGCAGGAGTGTCTTCACACCAGTGGGGCCACATCATCGAAAGGTGAGGTACTCAGCACATGTGTCCTCAAACCAGAGGACCCACATCACTAAGGGCCTCGGAGTGAGGCAGGCAGGAGTAGCCTCACAACACTGGGCCCATAGAATAAAAAAGTGAGGAATCCAGCAGTTGGAACCTCCCAGCAGGGGGCCCAGAGCACCGAGGCTATGGGATCCAGGCCACAGTGAACTCACAGAAGAGGGCCCATGTCATGAAACTGAGCAACCCAGCCATTGGGACCTCAGAGCAGGAGGCCCACATCCCCATGGGGATATAAATCTGGTAGGAGTGTCCTCGCACCACTGAAAACGTATCAGAAAATTTTGGGAGACCAGCAGTTAGAGCCTGACGCCAGAGGACCCTCATCACCAAGGGAAGGAGGCTCCCAGCAGGCTCCAACGGCCACCAGAGGGCTGACGTCGCCAAGGCGATGTGTGCCAACCAGGCACGAATGACCTCACAGCAGAGGGCCCACCTCAGAGAAGTGTGACGAACCCAGTCAGGATCAGACTCGCACCAGAGGGCCCACATCACCAAATGGATTGGAACCAGGCAGGAGTGTCCTCACATGAGTAGGGCCACATCATCTAAAGGTGAGGAACCCAGAACACGTGGCTTCAAACCATAGGACACGCATCACCAAGGGGCTGGGGGTGAGGCAGGCAGGAGGAGCCTCACAACAGAGGGCCCAAAAATAAGGAAGGTGAGGAATCCAGCAGTTGCAACCTCCCAGCAGGCGGCCCAGAGCACAGAGGCTAGGGGATCCAAGCCAGAGTGAACTAACACCAGACAGCCCTCATCATGAAACTGTGAACAACCCAGACATTGGGACCTCAGAGCAGAAGGCCCACATCCCCATGGTGATGGGAACATGACAGGAGTGTCCTGGCATCACTGGGCTCACATCAGAAAACGTGGGGTGCTCAGAAGTTAGGGCCTGATGCTAGAGGGCACTCATCACCGAGGGGAGGAGGCTCCCAGCAGGCTCCAGCTGCCACCAGAGGGCCAACGTCACCAAGGCGATGTGTGCCAGCCCGGCAGGAGTGACCTCACAGCAGAGGCCCCACCTCACAGAAGGGTGAGGAACACAGCCAGGATCAGACTCTCACCAGAGGGCCCACATCACCAAGGGGAAGGGAACCAGGAAGGAGTGT
This sequence comes from Grampus griseus, assembly GCF_964374135.1. NCBI lineage: Eukaryota > Metazoa > Chordata > Mammalia > Artiodactyla > Delphinidae > Grampus > Grampus griseus. The sequence continues at coordinate 14,518 of NW_028133034.1, forward strand.
CCCCACATCAGTGGGACAACATCATCGAAAGGTGAGGATCCCAGCACATGTAGCCTCAAACCAGAGGAACCACATCAACAAGGGGTTCGGAATGAGGCTGGCAGGACTGGCCTCACATCACAGGGTCCATAGAATATAAAAGTTGAGGAATCCAGCAGTTGGAACCTCCCAGCAAGCGGCCCAGAGCACCGAGGCTATGGGATCCAGGCCGCAGTGAACTCACAGCAGAGGGCCCACATCATGAACCTGTGAGCAGCCCAGCCGTTGGGACCTCAGAACAGAAGGCCCACATCCCCATTGGGATGGGAACCTGGCAGGAGTGGCTTCGCACCACTTAGCACATATCAGAACATGTTAGGAGCCCAGCAGTTAGGGCCTGACGCCAGGGGGCCCTCATAACTGAGGGGAGGAGACTCCCAGCAGGTTCCAACTGCCAACAGAGGGCCCACGTCTACAAGGTGGCATGCGCCAGCCAGGCAGTAGTGACCTCACAACAGAGGGCCTATCTCACAGAAGGGTGAGGAACCGAGGTAGGATGAGACTCTTGCCAGAGGGCCCACAACACCAAGGGGATGGGAACCAGTCAGGACTGTCCTCTCACCAGTGGGGCCACATCATCGAAAGGTGAGGAACCCAGCACATGCGGCCTCATATCAGAGGACATACATCACAAAGGGGATGGGAGTGAGGCAGGTAGGAGTAGCCTAAAAACAGAGGGCCCAAAGAATAAAAAAGGTGAGGAATCCAGCATTTGGAACCTCCCAGCAGGCGGCCGAGAGCACAGAAGCTATGGGATGCAGGCAGGAGTGAACTAACAGCAGAGAGCCCACATCATGAAACTGTGAGCAACCCAGGCGTTGGGACCTCAGAGCAGAAAGCCCACATCCCCATGGGGATGGGAACCTGACAGGAGTGTCCTGGCATCACTGGGCTCACATCAGAAAATGTGGGGAGCCCAGCAGTTAGGGCCTGATGCTAGAGGGCTGTCATCACCGAGAGCAGGAGGCTCCCAGCAGGTTCCATGTGCCAACAGAGGGCCCACGTCGCCAAGGTGATGTGTGCAAGTCAGGTAGGATTGACCTCACAGCAGAGGGCCTACCTCACAGAAGAGTGAGGAACCCAGCCAGGATAAGACTGTCACCAGAAGGCCCACATCACCAAGGGGATGGGAACCAGGCAGGAGTGTCCTCACACCAGTGGGGCCACATCATTGAAAGTTGCGGAACCCAGCATATGTGGCCTCAAACCAGAGGACCCACATCACAAAGGGGATGCGAGTGAGGCAGGCAGGAGGAGCATCGCAACACAGGCCCCATAGAATACAAAAGTTGAGGAATCGAGCAGTTGGAACCTTCCAGCAGGCGGCCCAGAGCACAGAGGCTATGGCATCCAGGCCAGAGTGAACTAACAGCAGAGAGCCCACATCATGAAACTGTGAACAACCCAGCCGTTGGGACCTCAGAACAGAAGGCCCATATCCCAATGGGTATGTGAACCTGGATGGAGTGTCTTCGAAACACTGGGCGCACATCACAAAATGTGGGGAGCCCAGCCGTTAGGACCTGACGCCAGAGGGCCCTCATCACCGAGGGGAGGAGGCTCCCAGCAGGCTCCAAGTGCCACCAGAGGGCTCATGTCCACAAGACGAGGTGAGCAAGCCAGGGAGGAGTGACCTCACAGCAGACGGCCCACCTCACAGATGGGTGAAGAACCCAGCCAGGATCAGACTCTCAACAGAGGGCCCACATCACCAAGGGGATGTGAACCAGGCAGGAGTCTCCTAAGACCACTGGTCCCACATCATCGAAAGGTGAGGAACCCAGCACATGTGGCCTCAAACCAGAGGACACACATCACGATGGGACTGGGAGTGAGGCAGGCAGGAGGATCCTCACAACAGAGGGCCTAAAAAATTAAAAAAGTGAGGAATCCAGCAGTTGGAACCTCCCAGCAGGCGGCCAAGAACACAGAGGCTATGGGATCCAGGCCACAGTGAACTAACACCAGAGAGCCCACATCATGAAACTGTGATCAAACCAGCCGTTGGAACGTCAGAGCAGAAGGCCCACATCCCCATGGAGATGGGAACCTAAGAGGAGTGCCCGAGCATCACTGGGCTCACTAAGAAAAGTTGGGGAGCCCAGCAGTTAGGGCTTGACGTCAGAGGACCCTCATCACAGAGGTGAGGAGGCTCCCAGCAGGGTCCAAGTGCCACCAGAGGGCTCATGTCAACAAGGCGATGTGAGCAAGCCAGGCAAGAGTTACCTGATAGTAGAGGGCCCACCTCACAGATGGTTGAGAAACCCAGCCAGGATCAGACTCTCACCAGAGGGCCCACATCACAAAGGGGATGGGAACCAGTCAGGATTATCCTCACACCAGTGGGGCCTCATCATCTTAACGTGAGGAACCCAGCACATGTGTCCTCAAACCAGAGGACCCACATCACAAAGGGCCTTGGAGTGAGGCAGGCAGGAGTAGCCTCACAACACAGGGCACATAATATAAAATACGTGAGGATTCCAGCATTTAGACCTTCCAGCAGGCAGCTCAGAACACCGAGGCTATGGGATCCAGGCCACAGTGAACTCACAGCAGAGGGCCAACATCATAAAACTGTGAGCAACCCAGGCATTGGGACCACAGAGCAGAAGGCCCACATCCCCATGGGAATGGGAACCTGGCTGGAGTGTCCTCGCACCACTGGGCACACATCAGAAAATGTGGGGAGCCCACCATTTAGGGCCTGACGCCAGAGGGCTGTCATCACCGAGAGGAGGAGGCACCCTGCACGCTCCAACTGCCACCAGAGGGCTCACGTCTCCAAGGTGACGTGTGCCAGCCAGTCAGGAGTGACCTCACAGCAGAGGGCCTACCTCACAGAACGTTGAGGAACCCAGCCAGGATTAGATCTCGCCAGAGGGCCCACCTCACCAAGCGGATGGTAACCAGGCAGGAGTGTCCTCACACGAGTGGGGCCACATCATCGAAAGGTGAGGAACGCAGCACATGTGGCCTCAAGCTATAGGACAGTCATCACCAAGGGGCTGGCAGCGAGGCAGGCAGGAGGAGCCTCACAACAGAGGGCACATAGAATAAAAAAGTTGAGGAATCCAGCAGTTGGAACCTCCCAGCAGGCGGCTCAGAGCACCGATGATAAGGGATCCTTGCCGGAGTGAACTCACAGCAGAGGGCCCACATCATGGTACTGTGAGCAAGCCAGCCGTTTTGACCTCAGAGCAGAAGGCCCATATCCCCATGGGGATGCGAACCTGGCAAGAGTGTCCTCACTCACTTGGCGCACATCAGAAAATGTGGGGAGCCCAGCAGTTATGGCCTAAGGCAAGAGGGCCCTCATCACCGAGGGGAGGAGGATCCCAGCACACTCCAACTGCCACCAGAGGGCCCACGTCGCCAAGGTGACTTGTGCCAGACAGGCATGATTGACCTCACAGAAGAGGGCCCACCTCACAGAAGGGTGAGGAACCCAGCCAGGATCAGACTCTCACCTGAGGGTCCACATGAGCAAGAGGATGGGAACCAGTCAGGACTGTCTTCCCTCCAGTGGGGCCACATCATTGAAAGGTGCGGAACCCAGCACATGTGGCCTCAAATCAGAGGACACATATCACAAAGGGAATGGGAGTGAGGCAGGCAGGAGTAGCTTAAAAACAGAGGGCCCAAAGAATAAGAAAGGTGAGGAATCCAGCAGTTGGAACCTCCCAGCAGGCAGCCGAGAGCACAGAAGCTATGGGATGCAGGCAGGAGTGAACTAACAGCAGAGAGCCCACATCATGAAACTGTGAGCAACCCAGGCGTTGGGACCTCAGAGCAGAAGGCCCACATCCCAATGGGGATGTGAACCTGGATGGAGTGTCCTCGCACCACTGGGCGCACATCACGAAATGTGGGGAGCCCAGCTCTTAGGGCCTGACGCCAGAGGGCCCTCATCACCGAGGGGAGGAGGCTCCCAGCAGGCTCCAAGTGCCACCAGAGGGCTCATGTCCACAAGGCGAGGTGAGCAAGCCAGGGAGGAGTGACCTCACAGCAGACGGCCCACCTCACAGATGGGTGAAGAACCCAGCCAGGATCAGACTCTCAACAGAGGGCCCACATCACCAAGGGGATGTGAACCAGGCAGGAGTCTCCTAAGACCATTGGTCCCACATCATTGAAAGGTGAGGAACCCAATACATGTGGCCTCAAACCAGAGGACACACATCACGAAGGGGCTGGGAGTGAGGCAGGCAGGAGGATCCTCACAACAGAGGGCCCAAAAAATTGAAAAAGTGAGGAATCCAGCAGTTGGAACCTCCCAGCAGGCGGCCAAGAACACAGAGGCTATGGGATCCAGGCCACAGTGAACTAACACCAGAGAGCCCACATCATGAAACTGTGATCAACCCAGCCGTTGGAACGTCAGAGCAGAAGGCCCACATCCCCATGGAGATGGGAACCTAAGAGGAGTGCCTGAGCATCACTGGGCTCACTAAGAAAAGTTGGGGAGCCCAGCAGTTAGGGCCTGACGTCAGAGGGCCCTCATCACCGGGGGGCGGAGATTCCCAGCACGCTCCAACTGCCACCACACAGCTGACTTCACCAAGGCATTGTGTGCCAGCCATGCAGGAGTGACCTATCAGCAGAGGGTCTCCCTCACAGAAGGCTGAGGAACACAGCCAGGAACAGACTCTCACCAGGGGGCCCGCATAACCACGTGGATGAGAACCAGGCAGGAGTGTCCTCACACTAGTGGGGCCACATCATCAAAAGGTGAGGAACCCAGCAAAGGTGGCCACAAACCAGAGGACCCACATCACCAAGGGGTTGAGAGTGAGGTAGGTGTCTGGACAGGCATATTTAACACTCATTTCTCACCAGGAAGAGGAATTAACCAAAGGCTCAGCGTGCCCTGCCAGAAGCAGATTAGGGCCTGAAGCAGTCTTGCAGGTTTGCGGCCAGCTCACAAGAAAGCGAGTTGAAGAGAGGAGCTCAGGGGCCCTGTAATTCACAAACCTGCAGAGTTATAAATGACAGATAACGTCCAAAAATATATTGAAGTAAGGCTGCGAAGTGGACTTGAAAGCGGGGCAGAATTTCAGGAAACCGATTTCAGGAGGTAAACTGGATTTGCATTTAAAGCATAGGAAAAGAGGCAGAACATCGACAATGATGCACTTGGCAAAAAAGGACGTATGAGTTTGTTCCTGAATATATTCAGGAAAAAACACATACGCCCTTTTTGGCAAACCAAGCAAGCTTGCAATGGAAATCCGAACTACTATGAAGTGTCATTTCCCCCCTGTCTAAAGGGCCATCTGAAAAAAGTGTAAAATCCAGAAAGGCAAGACAGGCCATGGGGAAAAAGGAGCCTTGTTATGCTGATGGGAGGGATGTAAATTGCCAACAGCCACTCTGGAGAAGTGTATGGTGTTTCCTGATACATCTGAAAAACAAAGCAACAGAGTCTAGGGCATTTCCACGTATGGTCCTATAGCTTAGGGAAATTAAAATCAAAAAGACACAGCCACCCCAAAATTTGGGATGGCTCTGTTTACAGGAACCTCTTCTACGGTACAAGTTAAATATCCCAGAGAACAAATAATTGATAAAGAAGTTGCGGTACTTACGTACAACAGAATACCACTCAGCAATGAAATCTGTGTCACCAGGCCTGTACCAGCATAATGAGTAGATTGAGGCACGATGATTCTAAGTGAAATAAGTCACACAGAAAAAGAAACATCATAAGGTATCACTAATGCACGGAATGTAAACTTGGCTACACATGAACTGAATTACAAAACAGAACAGGGTCTCAAGTTTAGAAAACCAACTTATGCTTGCTTAAGGGGAAAGGTGAGTTGGGGTGCTGCATAAAACCAGAGTTTGAAATTAGCACAGATACCGTTCCATAAGCCAAATATGTAATAGACAAGACCTACCCCTTGCTCAACGAAATGGACTCAACAATGAGGTATCACCTCACACCTGTTAGAATGGGCATCATCTGAAAATCTACAAACAACAAATGCTGGAATGGGTGTGGAGAAAAGGAAGCCTCTTCCACTACTGTTGGGAATATAAATTGATACAGTCACTATGGAGAACAATATGGAGTTTCTTAAGAAACTAATAATAGAATTACCATATGATACAGCAATCCCAGTACTGGACATATACCCAGACAAAACCATAAATCAAAAAGAGACATTCACCGCAATGTTCATTGCATCACTATTTACAATATCGAGGTAATGGAAGCAACCTAAATGGCCACAGACAGACGAATGCATAAAGATGTGGTACATATATAAAATGGAATATTACTAAGCCATGAAAGGAATGAAATTGGGTCATTTGTAGAGACGTAGATGGATCTAGAGACTGTCATACAGAGTGAAGTAAGTCAGAAAGAGAAAAACAAATCTTGTATATTCATGCATATATGTGGAACCTAGAAAAACTGTACAGATTAACCGTTTTGCAAGGCATAAATAGAGCAACAGATGTAGACAACAATCGTATGGACAACAAGGGGGGAAAGCTCTTGGGGGGGTGGTGGTGGGAGGAGTTGAGAGATTGGGATTGGCATGTAAACATTTATATGTATAAAATAGATAACCAATAAGAACCTGCTGTATAAAAATATAAAATAAAATTAAAAATTAAAAAGAAATAAAATTTAAAAAACAAAACAGAAAAAACAATTATTCCCTTCACATACATGTATTTATATGAATAAATTATTTCCATGCTTATATCTGTAAATACAAAAAAGAGGAATAAAATCTACCTTGAACCAAAAACGAAAAAGAGAAAAAAAAACAGAACCCACCAGTTACTCAGAGGAAAACCGTATCAGGGCCCTTGCTCCAGTTGTAAACAATTCTGAAGTTGGTCAGTGGTGAGGAATCGTCTCCCATTCAGCCAGCAGCCCCCACACAACAAGCGTCCTCATTGCAAAGCTGGGGCACCGTGCCGAGGCATCTGTGAGTGAACGTGAGCTGAGCCCCAGGCCAGTTGCGGCTGAACTGTTCCCACCCTTCCCAGGTAAAACACCTGAATATATACAAGGACTTGAAAGCCTAGAGGAAGGGCCATGGAGCCACATGAGTGACAGCATGCCAGCTGACTTGGTGCCTGCAGGCCAGCCAGGATGGCCCTGGCCCTGGGTGCTCTTCTGGAAGATTTCCATTTCCCTGCCTGAGATACCCGTCCTGTCCCTGCCCCCACTGCTTTTTTCCTTCCTCACCTCTGCCCAGGGAGAAATTCCAGCAGCAGGTATGGGTGACACATCCTCTTCTTTAGCAGGTGGCAGCCTGGCAACTGCTGCAGAAAGTCCAGCAGAGCCCCACTCACACTGGGCCACCCACAAAGCCGTGGCCTCTCACTCCCTCCCACCAGCCCAGCCCCGAGACTGCTGACAGGGCAGAGAAAATGGCGTCAGGCACAGCTGCAGGGGCTCTTGCTGCCTGGAGTGGTATTTATATTGATCTCAACCCAGGCACACCTGGGGAGGGCTGGCCGGCACCGTAAGGCTGCCCAGGTCAGCCAATCATCACCCCTCAGGGGCTCACAGTTGCAGAAAATGGAACTTGCTGAACCGGCCAGGTCCAAGGAACAGGTGTGGGCTCCTGAGAGTCAGGATAGACAAGGGGCTGCAGCTTTGGCTTGTTTTCTAATCATTTTATCTGGCCCATGAGTGGGAGACAACTTCAAGAAAAGCCTCTCCTAATGAGAGGAACCCAGGAGTCAGGGAGAGGAGGGGTGGGTGGTGGTTGGAGACAGAGGCCTGGTGCCCCGGGTGCAGTGGAAGTCTCTGGAAGACCAGGTGGAGGGAGGCCACACAGAGTGATGCCCAGGGTCACAGACCTGTCGGAGCTGCTGTTTGTTAGTTCAAGTCCTGCTCTGAGGTGCTCTGTGTCAGCTCTGAGCGACAGGTGAGATGGGGGTGCTCTTCAATGAGGACTATGTGCACGGTTCCTGTGTGCCCAGCCCTGCCACGGTACCTGCAAGGGTAGCTCTGTATCCTGGGAGAGGCCTGACCACGAGAGCCCCGTGGGCTGGGTTGGGGGTGGGGTACCTGCCCAGGAGAGCTCCATATCCTGGGATTGGCCTGACCACGAGAGCCCCATGGGCTGCTGGGGACCTGGTAAAGGATGTCAGGACAGTCAGTGAAGCCACCGAGGATATACCTCCAGTTGCTCCTAATTCCTACACCCTGCTGGTCATTCTACCAACCACCAGGACATGGTATTCTGTATTAGTCTTCAATGATGCCTTCTTTTGTATTCCATTAGTCCCAGAGTCACAAGAAATTTTGGCTTGTGAGTGGCAGGACTCAACATACAACTAAAACAATACTTCCGGGCCGTCTTGCCCCAAGGGTTCAAAAATTCCCACATCATCTTTGGGGAAAGCTTAGCTAAAGACCGAAAAGTTCTACCTCTGGAAAAGGAAACCCTCCTTCAATATGCAGACGACATTCTGATCGCCAGCCCTACTAAGGAGGCCTCTGAACTACCAAGCCAATAAAGGATAGAAGTTGTCCAAGAAAAAGCTCAAATATCACAGACTGCGGTGACCTGCCTGGGCTTCATTCTCACACAAGGTCAGAGAAGCCCATCCCAGGAAAGGGAAGAAACCATTTGCAGCCTTACCCCTTTCTAAAACTAGAAGACAGCTTAGGGGTTCCTGGGGAGGCCAGGGTTTGCTGCTTCTGGATCCCTAACTACAGTCTACTAGCTGGGCCTCTATATGAAACACTGAAAGGAAAAGATGATGATCCTTTTGAACAGAATCCAGAAGTGGCCTTTCAAGAATGGAAAGAGCAGTCAATTCAGACCCTTGCCCTGGAACTCCCTAATTGAGCTAAACCCTTTGACCTTTCCATTCCCGGTGAAAGGTGAATCGCCATTGGAGAATTAGTGCAAAAACTGGGACCACTTGAAATGGAACAACGCAAGAATGCCATCCAGGTAGGATAAACTACAATCACCAAGGGGCTTGGCCCACTGCCACATCTGGCCAAGATACTGGTGGTATCTAAAAACCTGGAAATCAGCAGCCCAAAAGGCCACCTCCCTCCTAAGGGAAAAGGACCCCACGTGGTGATCCTAATCACCAACCATGCCCTGAAGTTGCAGGGTTCGCTCCGTGGGCACACCGACCTCGAGTGAGGAGGCCCTCCAACTCCAACATCCAGAGAGATAACCGGGAGCAACAGGACACCATGACGACTCGTGTGAACATCACTTGACCTGGAGTTTCTCTCATAAAACAACAATAGTGTGTCCCGAAGGAGTAGACTACTGCTTGCAGGACTTACTGCACCCGGAGGGGAGCTAATAATCTTGGCGGGGGAAACCTATATCACACTGTCACCATAGAAAAGCCTACAGACACCGTGATGATGGTGGCCAATAAGACCGGCTGGACTCCTGTTTACTTCAAAAGGCTGTTGATTCAGTGGTCATCATGGTCCTTGATCACCACTGACCCTGGACTGTCTGGGAATTGAGCGGGCAGGGCTCTGACACCTGGTGCTGTTTTTACGTTAATTCAGGGGCCTAATTGAAGAAAGAGCAGACTACTGGTCAGAGCATCTAGGCTGGCAGAAACGGTCAGCCTAAGGTGACCAAACAAATGTGGGCCGGGGTGAAACCGGCCCCCACAGCGTCTCTGCACATCTCTTTCCTGGACCCTTAAAGGTCATTAGAATCTATAACACTTCCAATGCTGGTGCTCAGGCGGACGAGCAGGGAGGCAGGGGTCCTGGGGCCAATCAACGTCACCTGGAGGCTGCTGGGGAGAAGTTCTGACCCTCATCCCCTGGTATGAGGGCTCCCAACTCAGCACTCAGCAGTTACAGAAGAAGGGTCTGCACCCTCAGCACTCCAAGAATGAGGAATGGGACAAAAGGCAGAGGAGGGGTTTGTTCCCAGCAAAGCCCATTAAAAATCCCTGGGAGATAAAAATAGAATCTGGGCAATAAAGTCAAGTCTGACCTTTTTTATCCTTTGTGCTTTGTCTAATTTCACGTGCTCCTAGGGTCCCGCATGCAGAGGTTCCACACCCGGCACTTCAGACCAGATTTCCTAGTGCAGAATGGCTGGGTCGACACCTCAGCTCCTGGGGCCCAGTGCAGACTCCGAGATATAGAGCCTGAGCTGCAGCCAACCCGGCCCTCGAGAGCTCCGCCCCCTCCCTCCCACTGACTCTGACAGGATCTCTACACAGCAGCCCAGCCCACAGCCCACAGGGTAGTGCATGCTCTCACCTCTCCATTCTCTGATCAAAATATAAAGTTTCCTTTGCTTGTGAACCAAACTCAGTCTCGATCTGTTGGCCCCAATGACGCTGGGCAGGGGGACACTTGTTGGGGTCCACTCTGGAGGATCAGTAACAGAAATTGAGACTATTGTAACTTCAATGAACAGATGTGTGAGCCAAACTGTAGTTAACATAGAACAGTTTATAAGGCTCGGGTAAAATAAGATGTTTCTAACACTTCCATTTGATATTTCCATCACTTTATTATAAGCAAGTTCAGTGCAAAGGTTTGTCTTATTTGTCAGGTCAATATTAGAGAAATGAAGTGATTTCTTTCCAAGGATGTACATCTAATAATCTTGGTTAAAGCTTCAATCTTGTTTTAAATGCTTTTCCATTGAAAATGATCTCTCTTTCAGCTCCCCCATTTCTGAGAAGTATAAAATCTTATAATTTATTATTACCAAAGGGGAAAGGTGGGAGGAGGGATAAATTAACAGTTTGGAATTAACACATAGACACTGCTATGTATAAAATAGATCATCAACAAGGAACTACTGTATAACACAGGGAACTACACTCAATATTTTGCAATAACCTATAAGGGGAAATAATCGGAAAAAGAATAGATATTTTTATTGACATCATCTATCAATGACAGTTAAAGTGTAACCTAAGGGAAGCTGGTGGTGAGTGCTTCTGACCCTGAAGACTTCAATCATCTAAAGTTTGGACTCTGCCTACTCCCCAAGGCCCTTCATGAACATATGTGTAGCCATAGCTTAAAAAATTCCCCAGTTTGGGTTTCGGGGAGACACTGATTTTGAAAAAGCTCTGGTGTTCTCCTTACATGAATGGGACTCTTCCTACTGCTAAAACATGTCTGTCACACCCAGAGGATGGTATACCGTCTGATCGGGAAGAGTTTGAAAAAGGCATCTCATCTCCTCATCTCCTGGTGCTCGGGTTCACCCCTCCAGGGTCTTTACTAACAGTCTCCCCACTTGGAGATGTCAGCACTGTCAACATCCTGTTGCGTACAGTTTGGAATTTGTCCAGAGGATGAAGCGGAAGGATGAGGAACAATGAGAGACAAGTCCTAGGTGTTCAGACAGGCACATGTCACTCTAATTTCCAATCAGGAAGACGAATTGACCAAAGGCTAGGGTTGCCCATGGAAACAGTATAGGGCTTGAGGAAATCCCACTGCTTTGTGGCCAGTTCCCATAAACACAAGTTGAACAATGGAACTCAGGGGCAGTAAAATTCACGAAACTGCAGAGTTGAAAATATCTATCACTGAAAAATGTCTTGAGGAAAGTCAGAGAAAAGGATTGGTAAGCAAGGGAGAATGGCAGGAAAGGGATTTGAGGAGGTAGAAAGGACTCGCCATTAAGCACAAGAAAAGGGGCTGAACATTGCCAACATTGCAGTTGGCCAAAAAGGCTGTATGCGTTTTTTTCTGTATATATTCAAGAAAAGAGCATACACTTTTTTAACCAACCAAACAGGTGGGCACTGGAAATCAATACTACAAAAGATATCACTTCACATCAGTCAGAAGAGCCATCCTCATAAAGTGTAAACACCAGAAATGCAGGACAGGGCAAGGAGAAGAGGGAGCCCTGTGAGGCTTATAGTGGAAATGTATATTGCCAATGGCCATTCTGGAGAAGTGTATTGTGTTTACTAAAGCATCTAAAAAATGAGCTACAGAGCATAGGGCACTTGCACTCATGGGCGTATATCTTGGGAAAAACAAAAATCGAGAGGACACAGGCACCCCAATGTTTACTGCCTCTCTGTTTAAAAGATCCTCGACTAAGATATAACTTAAATGTCTCTGGAGGGAAAAAATGGATAGAGATGTGGTACTTATGTAGAGTGGAATATTACTCAGCCTGGAAATCAATGAAATATGGCCAGTTGTAACAACTCCGGAGGAGTTACGTATGATCATTCTAAGTGACATAATTCAAAAAGAAAAAGACACATATCATAAGATATCACTTAAAGGTGGAATCCAAAATAGCTACACATGAAATAAATTACAAAACAAAAACATAGTCAAATATGTAGAAAACACACGTAAGGCTGCTAAACGGGAAAGGTGGGGAGGTGTGAGGCATCATCCAGGAGGTTGAAATTAGCAAAGATACCATTCCAAATACCAAACTGATAATCAACAAGGCCTACACAGTAGCTAAAAGAACTGCACTCAGCACACTCAAGTCACCGGAAAAGAATATATATGACTGGTAAGAATCTGAAAAAGAATTTATTGATGTCTCTCTGTATGTGAATCAAGTGGATGTACAGCAGCAAGAAACAGAGCTTTGAAAATCAGCTGCAACCAATATAGTAATAAATTGAAAAAAATAAACGACAGAGAGACAGAGAAAACCTCTTACAACTTTTCCTCAGAGACGGTGATGCAACATGGATTGAACACATCTAGACCCACAGCAGGATGAGACATAAGGCTGGAAACTGTTCGTGCTAAGAGAAATGTGAGGTTGGGTGAGGAAATGCACACCCTTTAAAGTAATACTACCTGGTACCCATTCAATGGGTCCCAAATCTGCAGGTTCAAGGAATCTTCCTACAGCTAAAACATGCATGGAAAACCCAGAGGACTGTACACCATGTGATCGGGAGATGTGTCTAAAATGCACCTCATTTATCCTCTCCTGGTGCTCCTGTTCATCATTCCAGCCACGTTACTTAGAATCTCCCCACTTAGAGAATCAGCACATTTAAACTTCTGTTTCACACATTTTGCAAATTGTGAGGAGGATGAACGGGAAGAGGGAGAACCAATGAGAGAATAGTTGTAGGGGTTTGGACGGGCACATGTCACTCTAATTTCCCATTAAGAATAAGAATTAAAAAAAGGCTCAGCCCGCCTCGCCGGAGCCAAAATAGGACCTGAAGCAATCCTGCGGCTTTGAGGCCAGCTCACAAAAGAACAACTTAAAAAATGGAGCTCAGGGTCACTGCAATTCACAAACCTGCAGAGTTATAAATGAAAACTAACATCCAAAAATATGTTGACGTAAGGCAAAGAAGAGGATCTGAATGCAAGACAGAATTGCAAGAAATAGATTTCAAGAGATAGATTGGACTCGTCTTTAAAGCACATGAAAAGCGGCAGAATTTCGACAATGATGCAGTTGGCCCAAAAGGGAGTATGCGTTTTTTCCTGAATATATCCAGGAAAAAACGCATACGCACTTTATGGGCAACCAAGCAAGCAAGCAATGCAAATGTGCACAACAAAGAAGTCTCATTTCCCACCGGTCAAAAGGGCCATCCAAAAAAATTGTAAAAACCAGAAATGCAGGACAGGCCATGGAGAACAGGGAGCCTTTATACGCTGATGGACAGTCTGTGAACTGCCAAGAGCCACTCTGGAGAAGTGTATGGTGGTTCCTAAATCATCTAAAAAACAGAGCTACAGAGCATAGGGCACTTCCAATCACGGAAGTATATCTAGGGAAGTCTAAAAATCAACAAGACACAAGCACACCACAGTTTAGGGCTACTCTGTTTACAAGAACCTCAACTTCAGTACACCTTAAATATCCCAGGAAAGAGAACAATGGATAAAGAAAATGTGGTACTTATGTACAATGGAATATCTCTTCACCATGAAATCAATGTAATAAGGCTAGTAGAAGGATAAAGAGTGGATTTAGGTCCGATAATACTACTTGAAATAAGTCAAACAGAAAAAGAAACATATCATAAGATATCACTTATAGAGGGAGGATAAATATGGCTGCACAAAAAATGAATTACAAAACAGAACAGTGTCTCACATTTAGAAAACACACTTATGTCAGCTTAAGGGGAAAGGAGAGGTGGGATGATGCATAAAACCAGAGTTTGAAATTAGCACAGATACCATTCAATAAACCAAATAGGTATTAGACAAGATCTACACCTTGCTCAATGAACTGGCCTCAACACACCCTATACACCGCAGAGAAATATATCTGAGTAATAAGAATCTTAAAACCCATGTATTGATATATCTCCATAAGGGAATCAAGTGTGTGCAGAGCGGCCAAACACAGCAGTGAAAATGAGCTAAACCCCATTATAGAAATAAATTTTAAAACCAAAACGCAGAAACAATGAAAGAGAGAAAAATTCTTACAAAATTCGCTCAGGGGCTGTGATGCAACCTGGAATGACCACATATAAACCCACAGCTGGATAAGACATAAGGCTGGACACTTGGGGCTGAGAGGATTGGTGAGCTTTGGTGAGCAACTGCCGAAAGTTTAATGCAATACTTCATGCTACTCATTCCAAGGGTCCCAACACTCCAGGTTGAAGGGAATCTTCCTACAGCTAAACCATGCATGGGAAATCCAGCAGATGGTATACCATATGATGGGGAAAGGTTTCTAAAACGCACCTCATTTTCCTCTCTTGGGGCTCCGGATCAACATTCCAGCCACTTTACTAACAACATCCCCACATGGAGAGTCAATGCCTTTAAGTTCCGGTATCGCAGAGTCTGCAGTTAGTGCGGAGGATGAATGGGAATAGGGGTAACCAGTGAGAAAATAGCTGTAGCGGTTTCAATGGGCACATGTCACTCTAATTTCACATCAGGAAGAAGAATTAACCAAAGGCAGAGCAAGGCGCCCCAGAAGAAGAATAGGGCCTGAAGAAATCCTGTGGATATGAGGCAAGATCACAAAAATAAGAGCTGAAAAATGGAGCTAAGGGCCACTGCAATTCAAAAACCTGCAGAGTTATACAGGCCAACTATTTTCCAAAATATATATTGAGGTAAGGCTATGAAGAGGCACTGACAGCAAGGCAGAATTGCAGGAAACCGATTTCAAGAGGTAGAATAGAATTGCATTGAAAACATATGAAAAGACTCAGAATGTTGACAATGATGCACATGGCCAAAAAGGGCATATGCGTTTTTTCCTGAATATATTCAGGAAGAAAGGCATATGCACTTTCTGGCCAACCAAGCAAGCTTGCAAAGGAAATCTGCACTACAATGAAGTCTCACTTTCCCCCGGTCAAAAGGGCCATCTGAGAAAAGTGTAAAATCCAGAAAGGCAGGACAGGCCATGGAGAACTGGGAGCCTTGTCATGCTGACGGGCAGGCTGTAAACTGCCAACAGCCACTCTGGAGAAGTGTATGGTGTTTCCAGAAACATCCAAAAAACAAAGCAACAGAGCCAAGGGCACTTCCACTTATGGTCCTATAGCTTAGGGAAATTAAAATCAAAAAGACACAGCCACCACAAAGTTTGGGACGGCTCTGTTTACAAGAACCTCATTTACGGTACAAATTCAATATCACAGAAAGCGAAAAATGGAAAAAGAAGTTGAGGTACTTACGTACAATGCAATATCACTCAGCAATGAAATCTATGTCATCAGGCCCGTAGCAGCATAATGAGTGGATTCAGGTACGATGATTCTAAGTAAAATAAGTCACACAGAAAAAGAAACATGATAAGATATCACTACTACACGGAATGTAAACTTGACTACACAGGAACTGAATTACAAAACAGAACAGGGTCTCAAATGTAGAAAACCAACTTATGCTTGCTTAAGGGGAAAGGTGAGTTGAGGTGCTGCATAAAACCAGAGATTGAAATTAGCACAGATACCGTTCCATAAGCCAAATATGTAATAGACAAGAGCTACTCCTTGCTCAATGAAGTGGACTCAACACCCCATATTAAACGCCTAAGAATATACCTGACTAGTAAGAATCTTAAAACCTATGGATTTATATGTCTCCGAAAGAGAATCAAGCGTGTGTACAGCGGCATAAACGCAGCAGTGATAGGATTGGTGAGGTTCGGTGAGCAAATGCAGACCCTTTGAAGTTATATTGCATGGTACCCATTCCATGGGTCTCAACTCTCCAGGTTTAAGGGATTCTTCCTTCAGCTAAAACATGCATGTGGAACCAAGAGTATGATCCACCGTGTGATTGGGAAACGTGTTCAAATGTGTCTCAGTTTTCGTCCCCTGGTACTTGGGTGCAACATTCCAGACGCTTTACTAACACTCTCCCCACTTGGAGAGTCAGTGCCTTTAACCTCCTGTTTGGCCCAGTTTGCAATTTCTGTGGAAAATGAACAGGAATAGGGAGAACTAATGAGAGAATAGCTGGAGGTTTCTGGAAGGGCAAATTTAACTCTCATTTCCAACCAGGAAGAGGAATTAACCAAAGGCTCAGCGTGCCATGCCAGAACCACACTAGGGCCTGAAGCAATGCTGCGGTGTTGCGGCCAGCTCACAAGAAAGCGAGTTGAAGAAAGGAGCTCAGGGGCACTGTCATTCACAGACCTGCAGAGTTATAAATGACAGCTATCATCCAAAAATATATTGAAGTAAGGCTGCCAAGAGGACTTGAAAGCGGGGCAGAATTGCAGGAAACCGATTTCAGGAGGTAGACTGGAATTGCATGTAAAGCATAGGAAAAGAGGCAGAACGTCCACAATGATGCACTTGGCCAAAAAGGGCGTATGCGTTTTTTCCTGAATATATTCAGGAAAAAACGCATACGCCCTTTTTGGCCAACCAAGCAAGCTTGCAAAGGAAATGTGCACTACAATGAAGTCTCACTGCCCCCTGGTCAAAAGGGCCATCTGAAAAAAGTGTAAAATCCAGAAAGGCAGGACAGGCCATGGAGAACTGGGAGCCTTGTTATGCTGATGGGCGGGATGTAAATTGCCAACAGCCACTCTGGAGAAGTGTATGGTGTTTCCTGAAACATCTAAAAAACAAAGCAACAGAGCCTAGGGCACTTCCGCTTATGGTCCTATAGCTTAAGGAAATTAAAATCTAAAAGACACAGCCACCCCAAAGTTTGGGATGGCTCTTTTTACAAGAACCTCATTTACGGTACAAGTTCAATATCACAGAAAGCGAAAATGGATAAAGAAGTTGTGGTACTTAAGTATAATGCAATATCACTCAGCAATGAAATCTATGTCATCAGGCCCGTAGCAGCATAATGAGTGGATTCAGCTACGATGATTCTAAGTGAAATAAGTCACACAGAAAAGAAACTTCATAAGATATCACTACTACACGGAATGTAAACTTGGCTACACAGGAACTGAATTACAAAACAGAACAGGGTCTCAAATGTAGAAAACCAACTTATGCTTGCTTAAGGGGAAAGGTGAGTTGGGGTGCTGCATAAAACCAGAGATTGAAATTAGCACAGATACTGTTCCATAAGCCAAATATGTAATAGACAAGAGCTACTCCTTGTTCAATGAAGTGGACTCAACACCCCATATTAAACGCCTAAGAATATACCTGACTAGTAAGAATCTTAAAACCTATGGATTTATATGTCTCCAAAAGAGAATCAAGCGTGTGTACAGCGGCATAAACGCAGCAGTGATAGGATTGGTGAGGTTCGGTGAGCAAACGCAGACCCTTTGAAGTTATATTGCATGGTACCCATTCCATGGGTCTCAACTCTCCAGGTTTAAGGGATTCTTCCTTTAGCTAAAGCATGCATGTGGAACCCAGAGTATGATCCACCGTGTGATCGGGAAACGTGTTCAAATGTGTCTCAGTTTTCGTCCCCTGGTACTCGGGTGCAACATTCCAGACGTTTTACTAACACTCTCCCCACTTGGAGAGTCAGTGCCTTTAACCTCCTGTTTGGCCCAGTTTGCAATTTCTGTGGAAAATGAACAGGAATAGGGAGAACCAATGAGAGACTAGCTGGAGGTTTCTGGAAGGGCAAATTTAACTCTCATTTCCAACCAGGAAGAGGAATTAACGAAAGGCTCAGCGTGCCATGCCGGAACAACACTAGGGCCTGAAGCAATGCAGCGGTGTTGCGGCCAGCTCACAAGAAAGCGAGTTGAAGAAAGGAGCTCAGGGGCACTGTCATTCACAGACCTGCAGAGTTATAAATGACAGCTATCGTCCAAAAATATATTGAAGTAAGGCTGCCAAGAGGACTTGAAAGCGGGGCAGAATTGCAGGAAACCGATTTCAGGAGGTAGACTGGAATTGCATGTAAAGCATAGGAAAAGAGGCAGAATGTCCAGAATGATGCACTTGGCCAAAAAGGGCGTATGCGTTTTTTCCTGAATATATTCAGGAAAAAACGCATACGCCCTTTTTGGCCAACCAAGCAAGCTTGCAAAGGAAATCTGCACTACAATGAAGTCTCACTGCCCCCCGGTCAAAAGGGCCATCTGAAAAAAGTGTAAAATCCATAAAGGCAGGACAGGCCATGGAGAACTGGGAGCCTTGTTATGCTGATGGGCGGGATGTAAATTGCCAACAGCCACTCTGGAGAAGTGTATGGTGTTTCCTGAAACATCTAAAAAACAAAGCAACAGAGCCTAGGGCACTTCCGCTTATGGTCCTATAGCTTAGGGAAATTAAAATCAAAAAGACACAGCCACCCCAAAGTTTGGGACGGCTCTTTTTACAAGAACCTCGTTTACGGTACAAGTTCAATATCACAGAAAGCGAAAATGGATAAAGAAGTTGTGGTACTTAAGTATAATGCAATATCACTCAGCAATGAAATCTATGTCATCAGGCCCGTAGCAGCATAATGAGTGGATTCAGCTACGATGATTCTAAGTGAAATAAGTCACACAGAAAAGAAACTTCATAAGATATCACTACTACACGGAATGTAAACTTGGCTACACAGGAACTGAATTACAAAACAGAACAGGGTCTCAAATGTAGAAAACCAACTTATGCTTGCTTAAGGGGAAAGGTGAGTTGGGGTGCTGCATAAAACCAGAGATTGAAATTAGCACAGATACTGTTCCATAAGCCAAATATGTAATAGACAAGAGCTACTCCTTGTTCAGTGAAGTGGACTCAACACCCCATATTAAACGCCTAAGAATATACCTGACTAGTAAGAATCTTAAAACCTATGGATTTATATGTCTCCGAAAGAGAATCAAGCGTGTGTACAGCGGCATAAACGCAGCAGTGATAGGATTGGTGAGGTTCGGTGAGCAAACGCAGACCCTTTGAAGTTATATTGCATGGTACCCATTCCATGGGTCTCAACTCTCCAGGTTTAAGGGATTCTTCCTTCAGCTAAAACATGCATGTGGAACCCAGAGTATGATCCACCGTGTGATTGGGAAACGTGTTCAAATGTGTCTCAGTTTTCGTCCCCTGGTACTCAGGTGCAACATTCCAGACGCTTTACTAACACTCTCCCCACTTGGAGAGTCAGTGCCTTTAACCTCCTGTTTGGCCCAGTTTGCAATTTCTGTGGAAAATGAACAGGAATAGGGAGAACCAATGAGAGACTAGCTGGAGGTTTCTGGAAGGGCAAATTTAACTCTCATTTCCAACCAGGAAGAGGAATTAACCAAAGGCTCAGCGTGCCATGCCGGAACCACACTAGGGTCTGAAGCAATGCTGCGGTGTTGCGGCCAGCTCACAAGAAAGCGAGTTGAAGAAAGGAGCTCAGGGGCACTGTCATTCACAGACCTGCAGAGTTATAAATGACAGCTATCGTCCAAAAATATATTGAAGTAAGGCTGCCAAGAGGACTTGAAAGCGGGGCAGAATTGCAGGAAACCGATTTCAGGAGGTAGACTGGAATTGCATGTAAAGCATAGGAAAAGAGGCAGAACGTCCACAATGATGCACTTGGCCAAAAAGGGCGTATGCGTTTTTTCCTGAATATATTCAGGAAATAACGCATATGCCCTTTTTGGCCAACCAAGCAAGCTTGCAAAGGAAATGTGCACTACAATGAAGTCTCACTGCCCCCTGGTCAAAAGGGCCATCTGAAAAAAGTGTAAAATCCATAAAGGCAGGACAGGCCATGGAGAACTGGGAGCCTTGTTATGCTGATGGGCGGGATGTAAATTGCCAACAGCCACTCTGGAGAAGTGTATGGTGTTTCCTGAAACATCTAAAAAACAAAGCAACAGAGCCTAGGGCACTTCCGCTTATGGTCCTATAGCTTAAGGAAATTAAAATCAAAAAGACACAGCCACCCCAAAGTTTGGGATGGCTCTTTTTACAAGAACCTCGTTTACGGTACAAGTTCAATATCACAGAAAGCGAAAATGGATAAAGAAGTTGTGGTACTTAAGTATAATGCAATATCACTCAGCAATGAAATCTATGTCATCAGGCCCGTAGCAGCATAATGAGTGGATTCAGCTACGATGATTCTAAGTGAAATAAGTCACACAGAAAAGAAACTTCATAAGATATCACTACTACACGGAATGTAAACTTGGCTACACAGGAACTGAATTACAAAACAGAACAGGGTCTCAAATGTAGAAAACCAACTTATGCTTGCTTAAGGGGAAAGGTGAGTTGGGGTGCTGCATAAAACCAGAGATTGAAATTAGCACAGATACCGTTCCATAAGCCAAATATGTAATAGACAAGAGCTACTCCTTGCTCAATGAAGTGGACTCAACACCCCATATTAAACGCCTAAGAATATACCTGACTAGTAAGAATCTTAAAACCTATGGATTTATATGTCTCCGAAAGAGAATCAAGCGTGTGTACAGCGGCATAAACGCAGCAGTGATAGGATTGGTGAGGTTCGGTGAGCAAACGCAGACCCTTTGAAGTTATATTGCATGGTACCCATTCCATGGGTCTCAACTCTCCAGGTTTAAGGGATTCTTCCTTCAGCTAAAACATGCATGTGGAACCCAGAGTATGATCCACCGTGTGATTGGGAAACGTGTTCAAATGTGTCTCAGTTTTCGTCCCCTGGTACTCGGGTACAAAATTCCAGACGCTTTACTAACACTCTCCCCACTTGGAGAGTCAGGGCCTTTAACCTCCTGTTTGGCCCAGTTTGCAATTTCTGTGGAAAATGAACAGGAATAGGGAGAACCAATGAGAGACTAGCTGGAGGTTTCTGGAAGGGCAAATTTAACTCTCATTTCCAACCAGGAAGAGGAATTAACCAAAGGCTCAGCGTGCCATGCCGGAACAACACTAGGGCCTGAAGCAATGCTGCGGTGTTGCGGTCAGCTCACAAGAAAGCGAGTTGAAGAAAGGAGCTCAGGGGCACTGTCATTCACAGACCTGCAGAGTTATAAATGACAGCTATCGTCCAAAAATATATTGAAGTAAGGCTGCCAAGAGGACTTGAAAGCGGGGCAGAATTGCAGGAAACCGATTTCAGGAGGTAGACTGGAATTGCATGTAAAGCATAGGAAAAGAGGCAGAACGTCCACAATGATGCACTTGGCCAAAAAGGGCGTATGCGTTTTTTCCTGAATATATTCAGGAAAAAACGCATACGCCCTTTTTGGCCAACCAAGCAAGGTTGCAAAGGAAATCTGCACTACAATGAAGTCTCACTGCCCCCCGGTCAAAAGGGCCATCTGAAAAAAGTGTAAAATCCATAAAGGCAGGACAGGCCATGGAGAACTGGGAGCCTTGTTATGCTGATGGGCGGGATGTAAATTGCCAACAGCCACTCTGGAGAAGTGTATGGTGTTTCCTGAAACATCTAAAAACAAAGCAACAGAGCCTAGGGCACTTCCGCTTATGGTCCTATAGCTTAGGGAAATTAAAATCAAAAAGACACAGCCACCCCAAAGTTTGGGACGGCTCTTTTTACAAGAACCTCGTTTACGGTACAAGTTCAATATCACAGAAAGCGAAAATGGATAAAGAAGTTGTGGTACTTAAGTATAATGCAATATCACTCAGCAATGAAATCTATGTCATCAGGCCCGTAGCAGCATAATGAGTGGATTCAGCTACGATGATTCTAAGTGAAATAAGTCACACAGAAAAGAAACTTCATAAGATATCACTACTACACGGAATGTAAACTTGGCTACACAGGAACTGAATTACAAAACAGAACAGGGTCTCAAATGTAGAAAACCAACTTATGCTTGCTTAAGGGGAAAGGTGAGTTGGGGTGATGCATAAAACCAGAGATTGAAATTAGCACAGATACTGTTCCATAAGCCAAATATGTAATAGACAAGAGCTACTCCTTGTTCAGTGAAGTGGACTCAACACCCCATATTAAACGCCTAAGAATATACCTGACTAGTAAGAATCTTAAAACCTATGGATTTATATGTCTCCGAAAGAGAATCAAGCGTGTGTACAGCGGCATAAACGCAGCAGTGATAGGATTGGTGAGGTTCGGTGAGCAAACGCAGACCCTTTGAAGTTATATTGCATGGTACCCATTCCATGGGTCTCAACTCTCCAGGTTTAAGGGATTCTTCCTTCAGCTAAAACATGCATGTGGAACCCAGAGTATGATCCACCGTGTGATTGGGAAACGTGTTCAAATGTGTCTCAGTTTTCGTCCCCTGGTACTCGGGTGCAACATTCCAGACGCTTTACTAACACTCTCCCCACTTGGAGAGTCAGTGCCTTTAACCTCCTGTTTGGCCCAGTTTGCAATTTCTGTGGAAAATGAACAGGAATAGGGAGAACCAATGAGAGACTAGCTGGAGGTTTCTGGAAGGGCAAATTTAACTCTCATTTCCAACCAGGAAGAGGAATTAACCAAAGGCTCAGCGTGCCATGCCAGAACCACACTAGGGCCTGAAGCAATGCTGCGGTGTTGCGGCCAGCTCACAAGAAAGCGAGTTGAAGAAAGGAGCTCAGGGGCACTGTCATTCACAGACCTGCAGAGTTATAAATGACAGCTATCGTCCAAAAATATATTGAAGTAAGGCTGCCAAGAGGACTTGAAAGCGGGGCAGAATTGCAGGAAACCGATTTCAGGAGGTAGACTAGAATTGCATGTAAAGCATAGGAAAAGAGGCAGAACGTCCACAATGATGCACTTGGCCAAAAAGGGCGTATGCGTTTTTTCCTGAATATATTCAGGAAAAAACGCATACGCCCTTTTTGGCCAACCAAGCAAGTTTGCAAAGGAAATCTGCACTACAATGAAGTCTCACTGCCCCCTGGTCAAAAGGGCCATCTGAAAAAAGTGTAAAATCCAGAAAGGCAGGACAGGCCATGGAGAACTGGGAGCCTTGTTATGCTGATGGGCGGGATGTAAATTGCCAACAGCCACTCTGGAGAAGTGTATGGTGTTTCCTGAAACATCTAAAAAACAAAGCAACAGAGCCTAGGGCACTTCCGCTTATGGTCCTATAGCTTAAGGAAATTAAAATCTAAAAGACACAGCCACCCCAAAGTTTGGGATGGCTCTTTTTACAACAACCTCATTTACGGTACAAGCTCAATATCACAGAAAGCGAAAATGGATAAAGAAGTTGTGGTACTTAAGTATAATGCAATATCACTCAGCAATGAAATCTATGTCATCAGGCCCGTAGCAGCATAATGAGTGGATTCAGCTACGATGATTCTAAGTGAAATAAGTCACACAGAAAAGAAACTTCATAAGATATCACTACTACACGGAATGTAAACTTGGCTACACAGGAACTGAATTACAAAACAGAACAGGGTCTCAAATGTAGAAAACCAACTTATGCTTGCTTAAGGGGAAAGGTGAGTTGGGGTGCTGCATAAAACCAGAGATTGAAATTAGCACAGATACCGTTCCATAAGCCAAATATGTAATAGACAAGAGCTACTCCTTGCTCAATGAAGTGGACTCAACACCCCATATTAAACGCCTAAGAATATACCTGACTAGTAAGAATCTTAAAACCTATGGATTTATATGTCTCCGAAAGAGAATCAAGCGTGTGTACAGCGGCATAAACGCAGCAGTGATAGGATTGGTGAGTTTCGGTGAGCAAACGCAGACCCTTTGAAGTTATATTGCATGGTACCCATTCCATGGGTCTCAACTCTCCAGGTTTAAGGGATTCTTCCTTCAGCTAAAACATGCATGTGGAACCCAGAGTATGATCCACCGTGTGATTGGGAAACGTGTTCAAATGTGTCTCAGTTTTCGTCCCCTGGTACTCGGGTGCAAAATTCCAGACGCTTTACTAACACTCTCCCCACTTGGAGAGTCAGGGCCTTTAACCTCCTGTTTGGCCCAGTTTGCAATTTCTGTGGAAAATGAACAGGAATAGGGAGAACCAATGAGAGACTAGCTGGAGGTTTCTGGAAGGGCAAATTTAACTCTCATTTCCAAACAGGAAGAGGAATTAACCAAAGGCTCAGCGTGCCATGCCGGAACCACACTAGGGCCTGAAGCAATGCTGCGGTGTTGCGGTCAGCTCACAAGAAAGCGAGTTGAAGAAAGGAGCTCAGGGGCACTGTCATTCACAGACCTGCAGAGTTATAAATGACAGCTATCGTCCAAAAATATATTGAAGTAAGGCTGCCAAGAGGAATTGAAAGCGGGGCAGAATTGCAGGAAACCGATTTCAGGAGGTAGACTGGAATTGCATGTAAAGCATAGGAAAAGAGGCAGAACGTCCACAATGATGCACTTGGCCAAAAAGGGCGTATGCGTTTTTTCCTGAATATATTCAGGAAAAAAATATACGCCCTTTTTGGCCAACCAAGCAAGCTTGCAAAGGAAATCTGCACTACAATGAAGTCTCACTGCCCCCCGGTCAAAAGGGCCATCAGAAAAAAGTGTAAAATCCAGAAAGGCAGGACAGGCCATGGAGAACTGGGAGCCTTGTTATGCTGTTGGGCGGGATGTAAATTGCCAACAGCCACTCTGGAGAAGTGTATGGTGTTTCCTGAAACATCTAAAAAACAAAGCAACAGAGCCTAGGGCACTTCCACTTATGGTCCTATAGCTTAGGGAAATTAAAATCAAAATGACACAGCCACCCCAATGTTTGGGACGGCTCTGTTTACAAGAACCTCGTTTACGGTACAAGTTCAATATCGCAGAAAGCGAAAAATGGATAAAGAACTTGTGGTACTTACGTACAATGCAATATCACTCAGTAATGAAATCTATGTCATGAGGCCCATAGCAGCATGAGTGGATTCAGGTACGATGATTTTAAGTGAAATAAGTCACACAGAAAAAGAAACATCATAAGATATCACTACTACACCGAATATAAACTTGGCTACACAGGAACTGAATTACAAAACAGAACAGGGTCTCAAATGTAGGAAACCAACTTATGCTTACTTAAGGGGAAAGGTGAGTTGGGGTGCTGCATAAAACCAGAGATTGAAATTAGCACAGATACCGTTCCATAAGCCAAATATGTAATAGACAAGAGCTACTCCTTGCTCAATGAACTGGACTCAACACCCCATATTAAACGCCTAAGAATATACCTGACTAGTAAGAATCTTAAAACCTATGGATTTATATGTCTCCGAAAGAGAATCAAGCATGTGTACAGCGGCATAAACGCAGCAGTGATAGGATTGGTGAGGATTGGTGAGCAAATGCAGACCCTTTGAAGTCATATTGCATGGTACACATTTTATGGGTCTCAATTCTCCAGGTTTAAGGGATTCTTCCTTCAGCTAAATCATGCATGTGGAACCCAGATTATGATCCAGCGTGTGATCGGAAAACGTGTTCAAATGTGTCTCAGTATTCGTCCCCCAGTACTCGGGTGCAACATTCCAGACGCTTTACTAACACTCTCCCCACTTGTAGAGTCAGTGCCTTTAACCTCCTGTTTGGCGCAGTTTGCAATTTCTGTAAAAAATGAACAGGAATAGGGAGAACCAATGAGAGACTAGCTGGAGGTGTCTGGACGGGCAAATTTAACTCTCATTTCCCACCAGGAAGAGGAATGAACCAAAGGCTCAGCGTGCCGTGCCGGAACCACACTAGGGCCTGAAGCAATCCTGCGGTGTTGCGGCCAGCTCACAAGAAAGCGAGTTGAAGAAAGGAGCTCAGGGGCACTGTCATTCACAGACCTACAGAGTTATAAATGACAGCTATCGTCCAAAAATATATTGGAGTAAGGCTGCCAAGAGGACTTGAAAGCGGGGCAGAAATGCAGGAAACCGATTTCAGGAGGTAGACTGGAATTGCATGTAAAGCATAGGAAAAGAGGCAGAACGTCCACAATGATGCATTTGGCCAAAAAGGGCGTATGCGTTTTTTCCTGAATATATTCAGGAAAAAACGCATACGCCCTTTTTGGCCAACCAAGCAAGCTTGCAAAGGAAATCTGCACTACAATGAAGTCTCACTGCCCCCCGGTCAAAAGGGCCTTCTGAAAAAAGTGTAAAATCCAGAAAGGCAGGACAGGCCATGGAGAACTGGGAGCCTTGTTATGCTGATGGGCGGGATGTAAATTGCCAACAGCCACTCTGGAGAAGTGTATGGTGTTTCCTGAAACATCTAAAAAACAAAGCAACAGAGCCTAGGGCACTTCCACTTATGGTCCTATAGCTTAGGGAAATTAAAGTCAAAAAGACACAGCCACCCCAAAGTTTAGGATGGTTCTGTTTACAAGAACCTCGTTTACGGTACAAGTTCAATATCACAGAAAGCGAAAAATGGATAAAGAAGTTGTGGTACTTACGTACAATGCAATATCACTCAGCAATGAAATCTATGTCATCAGGCCCGTAGTAGCATAACGAGTGGATTCAGGTATGATGATTCTAAGTGAAATAAGTCACACAGAAAAAGAAAGATCATAAGATATCACTACTACACGGAATGTAAACTTGGCTACACAGAAACTGAATTACAAAACAGAACAGGGTCTCAAATGTAGAAAACCAACTTATGCTTGCTTAAGGGGAAAGGTGAGTTGGGGTGCTGCATAAAACCAGAGATTGAAATTAGCACAGATACTGTTCCATAAGCCAAATAGGTAATAGACAAGACCTACTCCTTGCTCAACGAAGTGGTCTCAACACCCCATATTAAACGCCTAAGAATATACCTGACTAGTAAGAATCTTAAAACCTATGGATTTATATGTCTCCGAAAGAGAATCAAGCGTGTGTACAGCGGCATAAACGCAGCAGTGGTAGGATTGGTGAGGATCGGTGAGCAAATGCACACTCTTTGAAGTCATATTGCATGGTACCCATTCCATGGGTCTCAACTCTCCAGGTTTAAGGGATTCTTCCTTCAGCTAAAACATGCATGTGGAACCCAGAGTATGATCCACCGTGTGATTAGGAAACGTGTTCAAAGGTGTCTCAGTTTTCGTCCCCTGGTACTCGGGTGCAACATTCCAGACGCTTTACTAACACTCTCCCCACTTGGAGAGTCAGTGCCTTTAACCTCCTGTTTGGCCCAGTTTGCAATTTCTGCGGAAAATGAACAGGAATAGGGAGAACCAATGAGAGACTAGCTGGAGGTGTCTGGACGGGCAAATTTAACTCTCATTTCCCACCAGGAAGAGGAATTAACCAAAGGCTCAGCGTGCCATGCCGGAACCACACTAGGGCCTGAAGCAATCCTGCAGTGTTGCGGCCAGCTCACAAGAAAGCGAGTTGAAGAAAGGAGCTCAGGGGCACTGTCATTCACAGACCTGCAGAGTTATAAATGACAGCTATCGTCCAAAAATATATTGAAGTAAGGCTGCCAAGAGGACTTGAAAGCGGGGCAGAATTGCAGGAAACCGATTTCAGGAGGTAGACTAGAATTGCATTTAAAGAATAGGAAAAGAGGCAGAACGTCCACAAGGATGCACTTGGCCAAAAAGGACGTATGCGTTTTTTCCTGAATATATTCAGGAAAAAACGCATACGCCCTTTTTGGCCAACCAAGCAAGCTTGCAAAGGAAATCTGCACTACAATAAGCCTCACTTCCCCCCGGTCAAAAGGGCCATCTGAAAAATGTGTAAAATCCAGAAAGGCAGGACAGGCCATGGAGAACTGGGAGCCTTGTTATGCTGATGGGCGGGATGTAAATTGCCAACAGCCACTCGGGAGAAGTGTATGGTGTTTCCTGAAACATGTAAAAAACAAAGCAACAGAGCCTAGGGCACTTCCACTTATGGTCCTATAGCTTAGGGAAATGAAAATCAAAAAGACACAGCCACCCCAAAGTTTGGGACGGCTCTGTTTACAAGAACCTCGTTTACGGTACAAGTTCAATATCGCAGAAAGTGAAAAATGGATGAAGAAGTTGTGGTACTTACGTACAATGCAATATCACTCAGCAATGACATCTATGTCATCAGGCCCGTAGCAGCATAATGAGTGGATTCAGGTATGATGATTCTAACTGAAAGAAGTCACACAGAAAAAGAAACATCATAAGATATCACTAATACACGGAAAGTAAACTTGGCTACACAGGAATTGGATTACAAACAGAACAGGGTCTCAAATTTAGAAAACCAACTTATGCTTGCTTAAGGGGAAAGGTGAGTTGGGGTGCTGCATAAAACCAGAGATTGAAATGAGCACAGATAAAGTTCCTTAAGCCAAATATGGAATAGACAAGAGCTACTCCTTGCTCAACGAAATGGACTCAACACACCATATTAAACACCTAAGAATGTACCTGACTAGTAAGTATCTTAAAACCTATGGATTGCTATGTCTCCGAAAGAGAATCAAGCCTGTGTACAGGGGCAAAAACACAGCAGTGATAGGATTGGAGAGTTTCGCTGAGCAAATGAGGACCCCTTGAAGTCATATTGCATGGTACCCATTCCACGGGTCTCAACTCTCCAGGTTTAAGGGATTCTTCCTTCAGCTAAAACATGCATGTGGAACCCAGAGTATGATCAACCATGTGATCGGGAGACGTCTTCAAATATGTCTCCGTTCTCGTCCCCTGGTACTCGGGTGCAACATTCCAGACACTTTACTAACACTCTCCCGACTTGGAGAGTCAGTGCCTTTAACCTCCTGTTTGGCCCAGTTTGCAATTTCTGCGGAAGATGAACAGGAATAGGGAGAACCAATGAGAGACTAGCTGGACGTGTCTGGACGGGCAAAATTAACTCTCATTTCCCACCAGGAAGAGGAATTAACCAAAGGCTCAGCGTGCCGTGCCGGAACCAGATTAGGGCCTGAAGCAATCCTGCCCTGTTGCGGCCAGCTCACAAGAAAGCGAGTTGAAGAAAGGAGCTCAGGGGCACTGTAATTCACAAACCTGCAAAGTTATAAATGACAGCTATCGTCCAAAAATATACTGAAGTAACGCTGCCAAGAGGACTTGAAAGCGGGGCAGAATTGCAGGAAACCGATTTCAGGAGGTAGACTGGAATTGCATTGAAAGCATAGGAAAAGAGGCAGAACGTCCACAATGATGCACTTGGCCAAAAAGGGCGTATGCGTTTTTTCCTGAATATATTCAGGAAAAAACGCATACGCCCTTTTTGGCCAACCAAGCAAGCTTGCAAAGGAAATCTGCACTACAATAAGTCTCACTTAGCTCCGGTCAAAAGGGCCATCTGAAAAAAGTGTAAAATCCAGAAAGGCAGGACAGGCCATGGAGAACTGGGAGCCTTGTTATGCTGATGGGCGGGATGTAAATTGCCAACAGCCACTCCGGAGAAGTGTATGGTGTTTCCTGAAACATCTAAAAAACAAAGCAACAGAGCCTAGGGCACTTCCACTTATGGTCCTATAGCTTAGGGCAATGAAAATCAAAAAGATACAGCCACCCCAAAGTTTGGGACGGCTCTGTTTACAAGAACCTCGTTTACAGTACAAGTTCAAAATTTCAGAAAGTGAAAAATGGATGAAGAAGTTGTGGTACTTACGTACAATACAATATCACTCAGCAATGACATCTATGTCATCAGGCCCGTAGCAGCATAATGAGTGGATTCAGGTATGATGATTCTAACTGAAATAAGTCACACAGAAAAAGAAACATCATAAGATATCACTAATACATGGAATGTAAACTTGGCTACACAGGAACTGGATTACAAAAACAGAACAGGGTCTCAAATTTAGAAAACCAACATATGCTTGCTTAAGGGGAAAGGTGAGTTGGGGTGCTGCATAAAACCAGAGATTGAAATGAGCACAGATAAAGTTCCTTAAGCCAAATATGGAATAGACAAGAGCTACTCCTTGCTCAACGAAATGGACTCAACACCCCATATTAAACGCCTAAGAATGTACCTGACTAGTAAGTATCTTAAAACCTATGGATTGCTATGTCTCCGAAAGAGAATCAAGCGTGTGTACAGGGGCATAAACGCAGCAGTGATAGGAGTGGAGAGGTTCGGTGAGCAAATGAAGACCCTTTGAAGTCATATTGCATGGTATCCATTCCACGGGTCTCAACTCTCCAGTTTTAAGGGATTCTTCCTTCAGCTAAAACATGCATGTGGAACCCAGCCTATGATCCACCGTGTGATTGGGAAACGTGTTCAAAGGTGTCTCAGTTTTCGTCCCCTGGTACTCGGGTGCAACATTCCAGACGCTTTACTAACACTCTCCCCACTTGGAGAGTCAGTGCCTTTAACCTCCTGTTTGGCCCAGTTTGCAAATTCTGCGGAAAATGAACAGGAATAGGGAGAACCAATGAGAGACTAGCTGGAAGTGTCTGGACGGGCAAATTTAACTCTCATTTCCCACCAGGAAGAGGAATTAACCAAAGGCTCAGCGTGCCGTGCCGGAACCACACTAGGGGCTGAAGCAATCCTGCGGTGTTGCGGCCAGCTCACAAGAAAGCGAGTTGAAGAAAGGAGCTCAGGGGCACTGTCACTCACAAATCTGCAGAGTTATAAATGACAGCTATCGTCCAAAAATATACTGGAGTAAGGCTGCCAAGAGGACTTGAAAGCGGGGCAGAATTGCAGGAACCCGATTTCAGGAGGTAGACTGGAATTGCATGTAAAGCATAGGAAAAGAGGCAGAACGTCCACAATGATGCACTTGGCCAAAAAGGGCGTATGCGTTTTTTCCTGAATATATTCAGGAAAAAACGCATACGCCCTTTTTGGCCAACCAAGCAATCTTGCAAAGGAAATCTGCACTACAATGAAGTCTCACTGCCCCCCGGTCAAAAGGGCCATCTGAAAAAAGTGTAAAATCCAGAAAGGCAGGACAGGCCATGGAGAACTGGGAGCCTTGTTATGCTGATGGGCGGGATGTAAATTGCCAAGAGCCACTCTGGAGAAGTGTATGGTGTTTCCTGAAACATCTACAAAACAAAGCAACAGAGCCTAGGGCACTTCCACTTATGGTCCTATAGCTTAGGGAAATTAAAATCAAAAAGACACAGCCACCCCAAAGTTTGGGACGGTTCTGTTTACAAGAACCTCGTTTACGGTACAAGTTCAATATCACAGAAAGCGAAAAATGGATAAAGAAGTTGTGGTACTTACGTACAATGCAATATCACTCAGCAATGAAATCTATGTCATCAGGCCCGTAGCAGCATGACGAGTGGATTCAGGTACGATGATTCTAAGTGAAATAAGTCACAGAGAAAAAGAAACATCATAAGATATCATTACTACATGGAATGTAAACTTGGCTACACAGGAACTGAATTACAAAACAGAACAGGGTCTCAAATGTAGAAAACCAACTTATGCTTGCTTAAGGGGAAAGGTGAGTTGGGGTGCTGTATAAAACGAGAGATTGAAATTAGCACAGATACCGTTCCATAAGCCAAATATGTAATAGACAAGAGCTACTCCTTGCTCAACGAAGTGGACTCAACACCCCATATTAAACGCCTAAGAATATACCTGACTAGTAAGAATCTTAAAACCTATGGATTTATACGTCTCCGAAAGAGAATCAAGCGTGTGTACAGCGGCATAAACGCAGCAGTGATAGGATTGGTGAGGATCGCTGAGCAAATGCAGACCCTTTGAAGTCATATTGCATGGTTCCCATTCCATGGGTCTCAACTCTCCAGGTTTAAGGGATTCTTCCTTCAGCTAAAACATGAATGTGGAACCCAGAGTATGATCCACCGTGTGATTAGGAAACGTGTTCAAAGGTGTCTCAGTTTTCGTCCCCTGGTACTCGGGTGCAACATTCCAGACGCTTTACTAACACTCTCCCCACTTGGAGAGTCAGTGCCTTTAACCTCCTGTTTGGCCCAGTTTGCAATTTCTGCGGAAAATGAACAGGAATAGGGAGAACCAATGAGAGACTAGCTGGAGGTGTCTGGACGGGCAAATTTAACTCTCATTTCCCACCAGGAAGAGGAATTAACCAAAGGCTCAGAGTGCAGTGCCGGAACCACACTAGGGCCTGAAGCAATCCTGCGGTGTTGCGGCCGCTCACAAGAAAGCGAGTTGAAGAAAGGAGCTCAGGGGCACTGTCATTCACAAACCTGCAGAGTTATAAATGACAGCTACCGTCCAAAAATATATTGAAGTAAGGCCGCCAAGAGGACTCGAAAGCGGTGCAGAATTGCAGGAAACCGATTTCAGGAGGTAGATAGGAATTGCATTTAAAGCATAGGAAAAGAGACAGAACTTGGAAAATAATGCACTTGGCAAAAAAGGACATATGTGTTTTATCCAGAGCTCTCATAACCGAGGGGAGGAGATTCCCAGCAGGCTCCAACTGCCACCTGAGGGCTCATGTTGTCAAGGCAACGTGAGCAAGCCAGGCAGTAGTTACCTCACAGCAGAGATCCCACCTCACAGAAGGGTGAGAAACCCAGCCAACATCAGACTCTCACCAGAGGGCCCACATCACCAAGGGGATGGGAACCAGGCAGGAGTGTCTTCACACCAGTGGGGCCACATCATCGAAAGGTGAGGTACTCAGCACATGTGTCCTCAAACCAGAGGACCCACATCACTAAGGGCCTCGGAGTGAGGCAGGCAGGAGTAGCCTCACAACACTGGGCCCATAGAATAAAAAAGTGAGGAATCCAGCAGTTGGAACCTCCCAGCAGGGGGCCCAGAGCACCGAGGCTATGGGATCCAGGCCACAGTGAACTCACAGAAGAGGGCCCATGTCATGAAACTGAGCAACCCAGCCATTGGGACCTCAGAACAGGAGGCCCACATCCCCATGGGGATATAAATCTGGTAGGAGTGTCCTCGCACCACTGAAAACGTATCAGAAAATTTTGGGAGACCAGCAGCTAGAGCCTGACGCCAGAGGACCCTCATCACCAAGGGAAGGAGGCTCCCAGCAGGCTCCAACGGCCACCAGAGGGCTGACGTCACCAAGGCGATGTGTGCCAACCAGGCACGAATGACCTCACAGCAGAGGGCCCACCTCAGAGAAGTGTGACGAACCCAGTCAGGATCAGACTCGCACCAGAGGGCCCACATCACCAAATGGATTGGAACCAGGCAGGAGTGTCCTCACATGAGTAGGGCCACATCATCTAAAGGTGAGGAACCCAGAACACGTGGCTTCAAACCATAGGACACGCATCACCAAGGGGCTGGGGGTGAGGCAGGCAGGAGGAGCCTCACAACAGAGGGCCCAAAAATAAGGAAGGTGAGGAATCCAGCAGTTGCAACCTCCCAGCAGGCGGCCCAGAGCACAGAGGTTAGGGGATCCAAGCCAGAGTGAACTAACACCAGACAGCCCACATCATGAAACTGTGAGCAACCCAGACATTGGGACCTCAGAGCAGAAGGCCCACATCCCCATGGTGATGGGAACATGACAGGAGTGTCCTGGCATCACTGGGCTCACATCAGAAAACGTGGGGTGCTCAGAAGTTAGGGCCTGATGCTAGAGGGCACTCATCACCGAGGGGAGGAGGCTCCCAGCAGGCTCCAGCTGCCACCAGAGGGCCAACGTCACCAAGGCGATGTGTGCCAGCCCGGCAGGAGTGACCTCACAGCAGAGGCCCCACCTCACAGAAGGGTGAGGAACACAGCCAGGATCAGACTCTCACCAGAGGGCCCACATCACCAAGGGGAAGGGAACCAGGAAGGAGTGTCCCCACATCAGTGGGACAACATCATCGAAAAGTGAGGATCCCAGCACATGTAGCCTCAAACCAGAGGAACCACATCACCAAGGGGTTCGGAATGAGGCTGGCAGGACTGGCCTCATATCACAGGGTCCATAGAATATAAAAGTTGAGGAATCCAGCAGTTGGAACCTCCCAGCAAGCGGCCCAGAGCACCGAGGCTATGGGATCCAGGCCGCAGTGAACTCACAGCAGAGGGCCCACATCATGAACCTGTGAGCAGCCCAGCCGTTGGGACCTCAGAACAGAAGGCCCACATCCCCATTGGGATGGGAACCTGGCAGGAGTGGCTTCGCACCACTTAGCACATATCAGAAAATGTTAGGAGCCCAGCAGTTAGGGCCTGACGCCAGGGGGCCCTCATAACTGAGGGGAGGAGACTCCCAGCAGGTTCCAACTGCCAACAGAGGGCCCACGTCTACAAGGTGGCATGCGCCAGCCAGGCAGTAGTGACCTCACAACAGAGGGCCTATCTCACAGAAGGGTGAGGAACCGAGGTAGGATGAGACTCTTGCCAGAGGGCCCACAACAGCAAGGGGATGGGAACCAGTCAGGACTGTCCTCTCACCAGTGGGGCCACATCATCGAAAGGTGAGGAACCCAGCACATGCGGCCTCATATCAGAGGACATACATCACAAAGGGGATGGGAGTGAAGCAGGTAGGAGTAGCCTAAAAACAGAGGGCCCAAAGAATAAAAAAGGTGAGGAATCCAGCATTTGGAACCTCCCAGCAGGCGGCCGAGAGCACAGAAGCTATGGGATGCAGGCAGGAGTGAACTAACAGCAGAGAGCCCACATCATGAAACTGTGAGCAACCCAGGCGTTGGGACCTCAGAGCAGAAAGCCCACATCCCCATGGGGATGGGAACCTGACAGGAGTGTCCTGGCATCACTGGGCTCACATCAGAAAATGTGGGGAGCCCAGCAGTTAGGGCCTGATGCTAGAGGGCTGTCATCACCGAGGGCAGGAGGCTCCCAGCAGGTTCCATGTGCCAACAGAGGGCCCACGTCGCCAAGGTGATGTGTGCAAGTCAGGTAGGATTGACCTCACAGCAGAGGGCCTACCTCACAGAAGAGTGAGGAACCCAGCCAGGATAAGACTGTCACCAGAAGGCCCACATCACCAAGGGGATGGGAACCAGGCAGGAGTGTCCTCACACCAGTGGGGCCACATCATTGAAAGTTGCGGAACCCAGCATATGTGGCCTCAAACCAGAGGACCCACATCACAAAGGGGATGCGAGTGAGGCAGGCAGGAGGAGCATCGCAACACAGGCCCCATAGAATACAAAAGTTGAGGAATCGAGCAGTTGGAACCTTCCAGCAGGCGGCCCAGAGCACAGAGGCTATGGCATCCAGGCCAGAGTGAACTAACAGCAGAGAGCCCACATCATGAAACTGTGAACAACCCAGCCGTTGGGACCTCAGAACAGAAGGCCCACATCCCAATGGGTATGTGAACCTGGATGGAGTGTCTTCGAACCACTGGGCGCACATCACAAAATGTGGGGAGCCCAGCCGTTAGGGCCTGACGCCAGAGGGCCCTCATCACCGAGGGGAGGAGGCTCCCAGCAGGCTCCAAGTGCCACCAGAGGGCTCATGTCCACAAGGCGAGGTGAGCAAGCCAGGCAGGAGTGACCTCACAGCAGACGCCCACCTCACAGATGGGTGAGGTACCCAGCCAGGATCAGACTCTCAACAGAGAGCCCACATCACCAAGGGGATGTGAACCAGGCAGGAGTCTCCTAAGACCATTGGTCCCACATCATCGAAAGGTGAGGAACCCAGCACATGTGGCCTCAAACCAGAGGACACACATCACGAAGGGACTGGGAGTGAGGCAGGCAGGAGGATCCTCACAACAGAGGGCCTAAAAAATTAAAAAAGTGAGGAATCCAGCAGTTGGAACCTTCCAGCAGGCGGCCAAGAACACAGAGGCTATGGGATCCAGGCCACAGTGAACTAACACCAGAGAGCCCACATCATGAAACTGTGATCAAACCAGCCGTTGGAACGTCAGAGCAGAAGGCCCACATCCCCATGGAGATGGGAACCTAAGAGGAGTGCCCGAGCATCACTGGGCTCACTAAGAAAAGTTGGGGAGCCCAGCAGTTAGGGCTTGACATCAGAGGGCCCTCACCACAGAGGTGAGGAGGCTCCCAGCAGGGTCCAAGTGCCACCAGAGGGCTCATGTCAACAAGGCGATGTGAGCAAGCCAGGCAAGAGTTACCTGATAGTAGAGGGCCCACCTCACAGATGGTTGAGGAACCCAGCCAGGATCAGACTCTCACCAGAGGGCCCACATCACAAAGGGGATGGGAACCAGTCAGGATTATCCTCACACCAGTGGGGCCTCATCATCTTAACGTGAGGAACCCAGCACATGTGTCCTCAAACCAGAGGACCCACATCACAAAGGGCCTTGGAGTGAGGCAGGCAGGAGTAGCCTCACAACACAGGGCACATAATATAAAATACGTGAGGATTCCAGCATTTAGACCTTCCAGCAGGCAGCTCAGAACACCGAGGCTATGGGATCCAGGCCACAGTGAACTCACAGCAGAGGGCCAACATCATAAAACTGTGAGCAACCCAGGCATTGGGACCACAGAGCAGAAGGCCCACATCCCCATGGGAATGGGAACCTGGCTGGAGTGTCCTCGCACCACTGGGCGCACATCAGAAAATGTGGGGAGCCCACCATTTAGGGCCTGACGCCAGAGGGCTGTCATCACCGAGAGGAGGAGGCACCCTGCACGCTCCAACTGCCACCAGAGGGCTCACGTCTCCAAGGTGACGTGTGCCAGCCAGTCAGGAGTGACCTCACAGCAGAGGGCCTACCTCACAGAATGTTGAGGAACCCAGCCAGGATTAGACTCTCGCCAGAGGGCCCACCTCACCAAGGGGATGGTAACCAGGCAGGAGTGTCCTCACACGAGTGGGGCCACATCATCGAAAGGTGAGGAACGCAGCACATGTGGCCTCAAGCTATAGGACAGTCATCACAAAGGGGCTGGCAGCGAGGAAGGCAGGAGGAGCCTCACAACAGAGGGCACATAGAATAAAAAAGTTGAGGAATCCAGCAGTTGGAACCTCCCAGCAGGCGGCTCAGAGCACCGATGATAAGGGATCCTTGCCGGAGTGAACTCACAGCAGAGGGCCCACATCATGGTACTGTGAGCAAGCCAGCCGTTTTGACCTCAGAGCAGAAGGCCCATATCCCCATGGGGATGCAAACCTGGCAAGAGTGTCCTCACTCACTTGGCGCACATCAGAAAATGTGGGGAGCCCAGCAGTTATGGCCTAAGGCAAGAGGGCCCTCATCACCGAGGGGAGGAGGATCCCAGCACACTCCAACTGCCACCAGAGGGCCCACGTCGCCAAGGTGACTTGTGCCAGACAGGCATGATTGACCTCACAGCAGAGGGCCCACCTCACAGAAGGGTGAGGAACCCAGCCAGGATCAGACTCTCACCTGAGGGCCCACATCAGCAAGGGGATGGGAACCAGTCAGGACTGT
The DNA here is from genome assembly GCF_964374135.1 of Grampus griseus. NCBI lineage: Eukaryota > Metazoa > Chordata > Mammalia > Artiodactyla > Delphinidae > Grampus > Grampus griseus. The sequence goes on from NW_028133034.1 coordinate 52,049, forward strand.
CTTCCCTCCAGTGGGGCCACATCATTGAAAGGTGCGGAACCCAGCACATGTGGCCTCAAATCAGAGGACACATATCACAAAGGGAATGGGAGTGAGGCAGGCAGGAGTAGCCTAAAAACAGAGGGCCCAAAGAATAAGAAAGGTGAGGAATCCAGCAGTTGGAACCTCCCAGCAGGCAGCCGAGAGCACAGAAGCTATGGGATGCAGGCAGGAGTGAACTAACAGCAGAGAGCCCACATCATGAAACTGTGAGCAACCCAGGCGTTGGGACCTCAGAGCAGAAGGCCCACATCCCAATGGGGATGTGAACCTGGATGGAGTGTCCTTGCACCACTGGGTCGCACATCACGAAATGTGGGGAGCACAGCTCTTAGGGCCTGACGCCAGAGGGCCCTCATCACCGAGGGGAGGAGGCTCCCAGCAGGCTCCAAGTGCCACCACAGGGCTCATGTCCACAAGGCGAGGTGAGCAAGCCAGGGAGGAGTGACCTCACAGCAGACGGCCCACCTCACAGATGGGTGAAGAACCCAGCCAGGATCAGACTCTCAACAGGGGGCCCACATCACCAAGGGGATGTGAACCAGGCAGGAGTCTCCTAAGACCATTGGTCCCACATCATTGAAAGGTGAGGAACCCAGCACATGTGGCCTCAAACCAGAGGACACACATCACGAAGGGGCTGGGAGTGAGGCAGGCAGGAGGATCATCACAACAGAGGGCCCAAAAAATTAAAAAAGTGAGGAATCCAGCAGTTGGAACCTCCCAGCAGGCGGCCAAGAACACAGAGGCTATGGGATCCAGGCCACAGTGAACTAACACCAGAGAGCCCACATCATGAAACTGTGATCAACCCAGCCGTTCGAACGTCAGAGCAGAAGGCCCACATCTCCATGGAGATGGGAACCTAAGAGGAGTGCCCGAGCATCACTGGGCTCACTAAGAAAAGTTGGGGAGCCCAGCAGTTAGGGCCTGACGTCAGAGGGCCCTCATCACCGGGGGGCGGAGATTCCCAGCACGCTCCAACTGCCACCACACAGCTGACTTCACCAAGGCATTGTGTGCCAGCCATGCAGGAGTGACCTATCAGCAGAGGGTCTCCCTCACAGAAGGGTGAGGAACACAGCCAGGAACAGACTCTCACCAGGGGGCCCGCATAACCACGTGGATGAGAACCAGGCAGGAGTGTCCTCACACTAGTGGGGCCACATCATCGAAAGGTGAGGAACCCAGCAAAGGTGGCCACAAACCAGAGGACCCACATCACCAAGGGGTTGAGAGTGAGGTAGGTGTCTGGACAGGCATATTTAACACTCATTTCCCACCAGGAAGAGGAATTAACCAAAGGCTCAGCGTGCCCTGCCAGAAGCAGATTAGGGCCTGAAGCAGTCTTGCAGGTTTGCGGCCAGCTCACAAGAAAGCGAGTTGAAGAGAGGAGCTCAGGGGCCCTGTAATTCACAAACCTGCAGAGTTATAAATGACAGATAACGTCCAAAAATATATTGAAGTAAGGCTGCGAAGTGGACTTGAAAGCGGGGCAGAATTTCAGGAAACCGATTTCAGGAGGTAAACTGGATTTGCATTTAAAGCATAAGAAAAGAGGCAGAACATCGACAATGATGCACTTGGCAAAAAAGGACGTATGAGTTTGTTCCTGAATATATTCAGGAAAAAACGCATACGCCCTTTTTGGCAAACCAAGCAAGCTTGCAATGGAAATCCGAACTACTATGAAGTGTCATTTCCCCCCTGTCTAAAGGGCCATCTGAAAAAAGTGTAAAATCCAGAAAGGCAAGACAGGCCATGGGGAAAAAGGAGCCTTGTTATGCTGATGGGCGGGATGTAAATTGCCAAAAGCCACTCTGGAGAAGTGTATGGTGTTTCCTGATACATCTGAAAAACAAAGCAACAGAGTCTAGGGCATTTCCACGTATGGTCCTATAGCTTAGGGAAATTAAAATCAAAAAGACACAGCCACCCCAAAATTTGGGATGGCTCTGTTTACAGGAACCTCTTCTACGGTACAAGTTAAATATCCCAGAGAACAAATAATTGATAAAGAAGTTGCGGTACTTACGTACAACAGAATACCACTCAGCAATGAAATCTGTGTCACCAGGCCTGTACCAGCATAATGAGTGGATTGAGGCACGATGATTCTAAGTGAAATAAGTCACACAGAAAAAGAAACATCATAAGGTATCACTAATGCACGGAATGTAAACTTGTCTACACAGGAACTGAATTACAAAACAGAACAGGGTCTCAAGTTTAGAAAACCAACTTATGCTTGCTTAAGGGGAAAGGTGAGTTGGGGTGCTGCATAAAACCAGAGTTTGAAATTAGCACAGATACCGTTCCATAAGCCAAATATGTAATAGACAAGACCTACCCCTTGCTCAACAAAATGGACTCAACAATGAGGTATCACCTCACACCTGTTAGAATGGGTATCATCTGAAAATCTACAAACAACAAATGCTGGAATGGGTGTGGAGAAAAGGAAGCCTCTTCCACTATTGTTGGGAATATAAATTGATACAGTCACTATGGAGAACAATATGGAGTTTCTTAAGAAACTAATAATAGAATTACCATATGATACAGCAATCCCAGTACTGGACATATACCCAGACAAAACCATAAATCAAAAAGAGACATTCACCGCAATGTTCATTGCATCACTATTTACAATATCGAGGTAATGGAAGCAACCTAAATGGCCACAGACAGACGAATGCATAAAGATGTGGTACATATATAAAATGGAATATTACTAAGCCATGAAAGGAATGAAATTGGGTCATTTGTAGAGACGTAGATGGATCTAGAGACTGTCATACAGAGTGAAGTAAGTCAGAAAGAGAAAAACAAATCTTGTATATTCATGCATATATGTGGAACCTAGAAAAACTGTACAGATTAACCGTTTTGCAAGGCATAAATAGAGCAACAGATGTAGACAACAATCGTATGGACAACAAGGGGGGAAAGCTCTTGGGGGGGTGGTGGTGGGAGGAGTTGAGAGATTGGGATTGGCATGTAAACATTTATATGTATAAAATAGATAACCAATAAGAACCTGCTGTATAAAAATATAAAATAAAATTAAAAATTAAAAAGAAATAAAATTTAAAAAACAAAACAGAAAAAACAATTATTCCCTTCACATACATGTATTTATATGAATAAATTATTTCCATGCTTATATCTGTAAATACAAAAAAGAGGAATAAAATCTACCTTGAACCAAAAACGAAAAAGAGAAAAAAAAAACAGAACCCACCAGTTACTCAGAGGAAAACCGTATCAGGGCCCTTGCTCCAGTTGTAAACAATTCTGAAGTTGGTCAGTGGTGGGGAATCGTCTCCCATTCAGCCAGCAGCCCCCACACCACAAGCGTCCTCATTGCAAAGCTGGGGCACCGTGCCGAGGCATCTGTGAGTGAACGTGAGCTGAGCCCCAGGCCAGTTGCGGCTGAACTGTTCCCACCCTTCCCATGTAAAACACCTGAATATATACAAGGACTTGAAAGCCTAGAAGAAGGGCCATGGAGCCACATGAGTGACAGCATACCAGCTGACTTGGTGCCTGTAAGCCAGCCAGGATGGCCCTGGCCCTGGGTGCTCTTCTGGAAGATTTCCATTTCCCTGCCTGAGATACCCGTCCTGTCCCTGCCCCCACTGCTTTTTTCCTTCCTCACCTCTGCCCAGGGAGAAATTCCAGCAGCAGGTATGGGTGACACATCCTCTTCTTTAGCAGGTGGCAGCCTGGCAACTGCTGCAGAAAGTCCAGCAGAGCCCCACTCACACTGGGCCACCCACAAAGCCGTGACCTCTCACTCCCTCCCACCAGCCCAGCCCCGAGACTGCTGACAGGGCAGAGAAAATGGGGTCAGGCACGGCTGCAGGGGCTCTTGCTGCCTGGAGTGGTATTTATATTGATCTCAACCCAGGCACACCTGGGGAGGGCTGGCCGGCACCGTAAGGCTGCCCAGGTCAGCCAATCATCACCCCTCAGGGGCTCACAGTTGCAGAAAATGGAACTTGCTGAACCGGCCAGGTCCAAGGAACAGGTGTGGGCTCCTGAGAGTCAGGATAGACAAGGGGCTGCAGCTTTGGCTTGTTTTCTAATCATTTTATCTGGCCCATGAGTGGGAGACAACTTCAAGAAAAGCCTCTCCTAATGAGAGGAACCCAGGAGTCAGGGAGAGGAGGGGTGGGTGGTGGTTGGAGACAGAGGCCTGGTGCCCCGGGTGCAGTGGAAGTCTCTGGAAGACCAGGTGGAGGGAGGCCACACAGAGTGATGCCCAGGGTCACAGACCTGTCGGAGCTGCTGTTTGTTAGTTCAAGTCCTGCTCTGAGGTGCTCTGTGTCAGCTCTGAGCGACAGGTGAGATGGGGGTGCTCTTCAATGAGGGCTATGTGCACGGTTCCTGTGTGCCCAGCCCTGCCACGGTACCTGCAAGGGTAGCTCTGTATCCTGGGAGAGGCCTGACCACGAGAGCCCCGTGGGCTGGGTTGGGGGTGGGGTACCTGCCCAGGAGAGCTCCATATCCTGGGATTGGCCTGACCACGAGAGCCCCATGGGCTGCTGGGGACCTGGTAAAGGATGTCAGGACAGTCAGTGAAGCCACCGAGGATATACCTCCAGTTGCTCCTAATTCCTACACCCTGCTGGTCATTCTACCAACCACCAGGACATGGTATTCTGTATTAGTCTTCAATGATGCCTTCTTTTGTATTCCATTAGTCCCAGAGTCACAAGAAATTTTGGCTTGTGAGTGGCAGGACTCAACATACAACTAAAACAATACTTCCGGGCCGTCTTGCCCCAAGGGTTCAAAAATTCCCACATCATCTTTGGGGAAAGCTTAGCTAAAGACCGAAAAGTTCTACCTCTGGAAAAGGAAACCCTCCTTCAATATGCAGACGACATTCTGATCGCCAGCCCTACTAAGGAGGCCTCTGAACTACCAAGCCAATAAAGGATAGAAGTTGTCCAAGAAAAAGCTCAAATATCACAGACTGCGGTGACCTGCCTGGGCTTCATTCTCACACAAGGTCAGAGAAGCCCATCCCAGGAAAGGGAAGAAACCATTTGCAGCCTTACCCCTTTCTAAAACTAGAAGACAGCTTAGGGGTTCCTGGGGAGACCAGGGTTTGCTGCTTCTGGATCCCTAACTACAGTCTACTAGCTGGGCCTCTATATGAAACACTGAAAGGAAAAGATGATGATCCTTTTGAACAGAATCCAGAAGTGGCCTTTCAAGAATGGAAAGAGCAGTCAATTCAGACCCTTGCCCTGGAACTCCCTAATTGAGCTAAACCCTTTGACCTTTCCATTCCCGGTGAAAGGTGAATCGCCATTGGAGAATTAGTGCAAAAACTGGGACCACTTGAAATGGAACAACGCAAGAATGCCATCCAGGTAGGATAAACTACAGTCACCAAGGGGCTTGGCCCACTGCCACATCTGGCCAAGATACTGGTGGTATCTAAAAACCTGGAAATCAGCAGCCCAAAAGGCCACCTCCCTCCTAAGGGAAAAGGACCCCACGTGGTGATCCTAATCACCAACCATGCCCTGAAGTTGCAGGGTTCGCTCCGTGGGCACACCGACCTCGAGTGAGGAGGCCCTCCAACTCCAACATCCAGAGAGATAACCGGGGGCAACAGGGCACCATGACGACTCGTGTGAACATCACTTGACCTGGAGTTTCTCTCATAAAACAACAATAGTGTGTCCCGAAGGAGTAGACTACTGCTTGCAGGACTTACTGCACCCGGAGGGGAGCTAATAATCTTGGCGGGGGAAACCTATATCACACTGTCACCATAGAAAAGCCTACAGACACCATGATGATGGTGGCCAATAAGACCGGCTGGACTCCTGTTTACTTCAAAAGGCTGTTGACTCAGTGGTCATCATGGTCCTTGATCACCACTGACCCTGGACTGTCTGGGAGGTGAGCGGGCAGGGCTCTGACACCTGGTGCTGTTTTTACGTTAATTCAGGGGCCTAATTGAAGAAAGAGCAGACTACTGGTCAGAGCATCTAGGCTGGCAGAAACGGTCAGCCTAAGGTGACCAAACAAATGTGGGCCGGGGTGAAACCGGCCCCCACAGCGTCTCTGCACATCTCTTTCCTGGACCCTTAAAGGTCATTAGAATCTATAACACTTCCAATGCTGGTGCTCAGGCGGACGAGCAGGGAGGCAGGGGTCCTGGGGCCAATCAACGTCACCTGGAGGCTGCTGGGGAGAAGTTCTGACCCTCATCCCCTGGTATGAGGGCTCCCAACTCAGCACTCAGCAGTTACAGAAGAAGGGTCTGCACCCTCAGCACTCCAAGAATGAGGAACGGGACAAAAGGCAGAGGAGGGGTTTGTTCCCAGCAAAGCCCATTAAAAATCCCTGGGAGATAAAAATAGAATCTGGGCAATAAAGTCAAGTCTGACCTTTTTTATCCTTTGTGCTTTGTCTAATTTCACGTGCTCCTAGGGTCCCGCATGCAGAGGTTTCACACCCGGCACTTCAGACCAGATTTCCTAGTGCAGAATGGCTGGGTCGACACCTCAGCTCCTGGGGCCCAGTGCAGACTCCGAGATATAGAGCCTGAGCTGCAGCCAACCTGGCCCTCGAGAGCTCCGCCCCCTCCCTCCCACTGACTCTGACAGGATCTCTACACAGCAGCCCAGCCCACAGCCCACGGGGTAGTGCATGCTCTCACCTCTCCATTCTCTGATCAAAATATAAAGTTTCCTTTGCTTGTGAACCAAACTCAGTCTCGATCTGTTGGCCCCAATGACGCTGGGCAGGGGGACACTTGTTGGGGTCCACTCTGGAGGATCAGTAACAGAAATTGAGACTATTGTAACTTCAATGAACAGATGTGTGAGCCAAACTGTAGTTAACATAGAACAGTTTATAAGGCTCGGGTAAAATAAGATGTTTCTAACACTTCCATTTGATATTTCCATCACTTTATTATAAGCAAGTTCAGTGAAAAGGTTTGTCTTATTTGTCAGGTCAATATTAGAGAAATGAAGTGATTTCTTTCCAAGGATGTACATCTAATAATCTTGGTTAAAGCTTCAATCTTGTTTTAAATGCTTTTCCATTGAAAATGATACCTCTCTTTCAGCTCCCCCATTTCTGAGAAGTATAAAATCTTATAATTTATTATTACCAAAGGGGAAAGGTGGGAGGAGGGATAAATTAACAGTTTGGAATTAACACATACACACTGCTATGTATAAAATAGATCATCAACAAGGAACTACTGTATAACACAGGGAACTACACTCAATATTTTGCAATAACCTATAAGGGGAAATAATCGGAAAAAGAATAGATATTTTTATTGACATCATCTATCAATGACAGTTAAAGTGTAACCTAAGGGAAGCTGGTGGTGAGTGCTTCTGACCCTGAAGACTTCAATCATCTAAAGTTTGGACTCTGCCTACTCCCCAAGGCCCTTCATGAACATATGTGTAGCCATAGCTTAAAAAATTCCCCAGTTTGGGTTTCGGGGAGACACTGATTTTGAAAAAGCTCTGGTGTTCTCCTTACATGAATGGGACTCTTCCTACTGCTAAAACATGTCTGTCACACCCAGAGGATGGTATACCGTCTGATCGGGAAGAGTTTGAAAAAGGCATCTCATCTCCTCATCTCCTGGTGCTCGGGTTCACCCCTCCAGGGTCTTTACTAACAGTCTCCCCACTTGGAGATGTCAGCACTGTCAACATCCTGTTGCGTACAGTTTGGAATTTGTCCAGAGGATGAAGCGGAAGGATGAGGAACAATGAGAGACAAGTCCTAGGTGTTCAGACAGGCACATGTCACTCTAATTTCCAATCAGGAAGACGAATTGACCAAAGGCTAGGGTTGCCCATGGAAACAGTATAGGGCTTGAGGAAATCCCACTGCTTTGTGGCCAGTTCCCATAAACACAAGTTGAACAATGGAACTCAGGGGCAGTAAAATTCACGAAACTGCAGAGTTGAAAATATCTATCACTGAAAAATGTCTTGAGGAAAGTCAGAGAAAAGGATTGGTAAGCAAGGGAGAATGGCAGGAAAGGGATTTGAGGAGGTAGAAAGGACTCGCCATTAAGCACAAGAAAAGGGGCTGAACATTGCCAACATTGCAGTTGGCCAAAAAGGCTGTATGCGTTTTTTTCTGTATATATTCAAGAAAAGAGCATACACTTTTTTAACCAACCAAACAGGTTGGCACTGGAAATCAATACTACAAAAGATATCACTACACATCAGTCAGAAGAGCCATCCTCATAAAGTGTAAACACCAGAAATGCAGGACAGGGCAAGGAGAAGAGGGAGCCCTGTGAGGCTTATAGTGGAAATGTATATTGCCAATGGCCATTCTGGAGAAGTGTATTGTGTTTACTAAAGCATCTAAAAAATGAGCTACAGAGCATAGGGCACTTGCACTCATGGGCGTATATCTTGGGAAAAACAAAAATCGAGAGGACACAGGCACCCCAATGTTTACTGCCTCTCTGTTTAAAAGATCCTCGACTAAGATATAACTTAAATGTCTCTGGAGGGAAAAAATGGATAGAGATGTGGTACTTATGTAGAGTGGAATATTACTCAGCCTGGAAATCAATGAAATATGGCCAGTTGTAACAACTCCGGAGGAGTTACGTATGATCATTCTAAGTGACATAATTCAAAAAGAAAAAGACACATATCATAAGATATCACTTAAAGGTGGAATCCAAAATGGCTACACATGAAATAAATTACAAAACAAAAACATAGTCAAATATGTAGAAAACACACGTAAGGCTGCTAAACGGGAAAGGTGGGGAGGGGTGAGGCATCATCCAGGAGGTTGAAATTAGCAAAGATACCATTCCAAATACCAAACTGATAATCAACAAGGCCTACACAGTAGCTAAAAGAACTGCACTCAGCACACTCAAGTCACCGGAAAAGAATATATATGACTGGTAAGAATCTGAAAAAGAATTTATTGATGTCTCTCTGTATGTGAATCAAGTGGATGTACAGCAGCAAGAAACAGAGCTTTGAAAATCAGCTGCAACCAATATAGTAATAAATTGAAAAAAATAAACGACAGAGAGACAGAGAAAACCTCTTACAACTTTTCCTCAGAGACGGTGATGCAACATGGATTGAACACATCTAGACCCACAGCAGGATGAGACATAAGGCTGGAAACTGTTCGTGCTAAGAGAAATGTGAGGTTGGGTGAGGAAATGCACACCCTTTAAAGTAATACTACCTGGTACCCATTCAATGGGTCCCAAATCTGCAGGTTCAAGGAATCTTCCTACAGCTAAAACATGCATGGAAAACCCAGAGGACTGTACACCATGTGATCGGGAGATGTGTCTAAAATGCACCTCATTTATCCTCTCCTGGTGCTCCTGTTCATCATTCCAGCCACGTTACTTAGAATCTCCCCACTTAGAGAATCAGCACATTTAAACTTCTGTTTCACACATTTTGCAAATTGTGAGGAGGATGAACGGGAAGAGGGAGAACCAATGAGAGAATAGTTGTAGGGGTTTGGACGGGCACATGTCACTCTAATTTCCCATTAAGAATAAGAATTAAAAAAAGGCTCAGCCCGCCTCGCCGGAGCCAAAATAGGACCTGAAGCAATCCTGCGGCTTTGAGGCCAGCTCACAAAAGAACAACTTAAAAAATGGAGCTCAGGGTCACTGCAATTCACAAACCTGCAGAGTTATAAATGAAAACTAACATCCAAAAATATGTTGACGTAAGGCAAAGAAGAGGATCTGAATGCAAGACAGAATTGCAAGAAATAGATTTCAAGAGATAGATTGGACTCGTCTTTAAAGCACATGAAAAGCGGCAGAATTTCGACAATGATGCAGTTGGCCCAAAAGGGAGTATGCGTTTTTTCCTGAATATATCCAGGAAAAAACGCATACGCACTTTATGGGCAACCAAGCAAGCAAGCAATGCAAATGTGCACAACAAAGAAGTCTCATTTCCCACCGGTCAAAAGGGCCATCCAAAAAAATTGTAAAAACCAGAAATGCAGGACAGGCCATGGAGAACAGGGAGCCTTTATACGCTGATGGACAGTCTGTGAACTGCCAAGAGCCACTCTGGAGAAGTGTATGGTGGTTCCTAAATCATCTAAAAAACAGAGCTACAGAGCATAGGGCACTTCCAATCATGGAAGTATATCTAGGGAAGTCTAAAAATCAACAAGACACAAGCACACCACAGTTTAGGGCTACTCTGTTTACAAGAACCTCAACTTCAGTACACCTTAAATATCCCAGGAAAGAGAACAATGGATAAAGAAAATGTGGTACTTATGTACAATGGAATATCTCTTCACCATGAAATCAATGTAATAAGGCTAGTAGAAGGATAAAGAGTGGATTTAGGTCCGATAATACTACTTGAAATAAGTCAAACAGAAAAAGAAACATATCATAAGATATCACTTATAGAGGGAGGATAAATATGGCTGCACAAAAAATGAATTACAAAACAGAACAGTGTCTCACATTTAGAAAACACACTTATGTCAGCTTAAGGGGAAAGGAGAGGTGGGATGATGCATAAAACCAGAGTTTGAAATTAGCACAGATACCATTCAATAAACCAAATAGGTATTAGACAAGATCTACACCTTGCTCAATGAACTGGCCTCAACACACCCTATACACCGCAGAGAAATATATCTGAGTAATAAGAATCTTAAAACCCATGTATTGATATATCTCCATAAGGGAATCAAGTGTGTGCAGAGCGGCCAAACACAGCAGTGAAAATGAGCTAAACCCCATTATAGAAATAAATTTTAAAACCAAAACGCAGAAACAATGAAAGAGAGAAAAATTCTTACAAAATTCGCTCAGGGGCTGTGATGCAACCTGGAATGACCACATATAAACCCACAGCTGGATAAGACATAAGGCTGGACACTTGGGGCTGAGAGGATTGGTGAGCTTTGGTGAGAAACTGCCGAAAGTTTAATGCAATACTTCATGCTACTCATTCCAAGGGTCCCAACACTCCAGGTTGAAGGGAATCTTCCTACAGCTAAACCATGCATGGGAAATCCAACAGATGGTATACCATATGATGGGGAAAGGTTTCTAAAACGCACCACATTTTCCTCTCTTGGGGCTCCGGATCAACATTCCAGCCACTTTACTAACAACATCCCCACATGGAGAGTCAATGCCTTTAAGTTCCGGTATCGCAGAGTCTGCAGTTAGTGCGGAGGATGAATGGGAATAGGGGCAACCAGTGAGAAAATAGCTGTAGCGGTTTCAATGGGCACATGTCACAATAATTTCACATCAGGAAGAAGAATTAACCAAAGGCAGAGCAAGGCGCCCCAGAAGAAGAATAGGGCCTGAAGAAATCCTGTGGATATGAGGCAAGATCACAAAAATAAGAGCTGAAAAATGGAACTAAGGGCCACTGCAATTCAAAAACCTGCAGAGTTATACAGGCCAACTATTTTCCAAAATATATATTGAGGTAAGGCTATGAAGAGGCACTGACAGCAAGGCAGAATTGCAGGAAACCGATTTCAAGAGGTAGAATAGAATTGCACTGAAAACATATGAAAAGACTCAGAATGTTGACAATGATGCACATGGCCAAAAAGGGCGTATGCGTTTTTTCCTGAATATATTCAGGAAGAAACGCATATGCACTTTCTGGCCAACCAAGCAAGCTTGCAAAGGAAATCTGCACTACAATGAAGTCTCACTTTCCCCCAGTCAAAAGGGCCATCTGAAAAAAGTGTAAAATCCAGAAAGGCAGGACAGGCCATGGAGAACTGGGAGCCTTGTCATGCTGACGGGCAGGATGTAAACTGCCAACAGCCACTCTGGAGAAGTGTATGGTGTTTCCAGAAACATCCAAAAAACAAAGCAACAGAGCCAAGGGCACTTCCACTTATGGTCCTATAGCTTAGGGAAATTAAAATCAAAAAGACACAGCCACCCCAAAGTTTGGGACGGTTCTGTTTACAAGAACCTCATTTATGGTACAAATTCAATATCACAGAAAGCGAAAAATGGAAAAAGAAGTTGTGGTACTTACGTACAATGCAATATCACTCAGCAATGAAATCTATGTCATCAGGCCCGTAGCAGCATAATGAGTGGATTCAGGTACGATGATTCTAAGTAAAATAAGTCACACAGAAAAAGAAACATGATAAGATATCACTACTACACGGAATGTAAACGTGGCTACACAGGAACTGAATTACAAAAGAGAACAGGATCTCAAATGTAGAAAACCAACTTACGCTTGTTAAGGGGAAAGGTGAGTTGGGGTGCTGCATAAAAACAGAGATTGAAATTAGCACAGATACCGTTCCATAAGCCAAATATGTAATACACAAGAGCTACTCCTTGCTCAACGAAGTGGACTCAACACCCCATATTAAACGCCTAAGAATATACCTGACTAGTAAGAATCTTAAAACCTATGGATTTATATGTCTCTGAAAGAGAATCAAGCGTGTGTACAGCGGCATAAACGGAGCAGTGATAGGATTGGTGAGGATCGGTGAGCAAATACAGACCCCTTAAAGTCATATTGCATGGTACCCATTCCATGGGTCTCAACTCTCCAGGTTTAAGGGATTCTTCCTTCAGCTAAAACATGCATGTGGAACCCAGTGTATGATCCACCGTGTGATCGGGAAACGTGTTCAAATGTGTCAGTTTTCGTCCCTTGGTACTCGGGTGCAACATTCCAGATGCTTTACTAACACTCTCCCCACTTGGAGAGTCAGTGCCTTTAACCTCCTGTTTGGCCCAGTTTGCAATTTCTGCGGAAATTGAACAGGAATAGGGAGAACAAATGAGAGACTAGCTGGAGGTGTCTGGACGGGCAAATTTAACTCTCATTCCCCACCAGGAAGAGGAATTAACCAAAGGCTCAGCGTGCCATGCCGGAACCACACTAGGGCTTGAAGCAATCCTGCAGTGTTGTGGCCTGCTCACAAGAAAGCGAGTTGAAGAAAGGAGCTCAGGGGCACTGTCATTCACAAACCTGCAGAGTTATAAATGACAGCTATCGTCCAAAAATATATTGAAGTAAGGTTGCCAAGAGGACTTGAAAGCGGGGCAGAATTGCAGGAAACCGATTTCAGGAGGTAGACTGGAATTGCATGTAAAGCATAGGAAAAGAGGGAGAACGTCCACAATGATGCACTTGGCCAAAAACGGCGTATGCGTTTTTTCCTGAATATATTCAGGAGAAAACGCATACGCCCTTTTTGGCCAACCAAGCAAGCTTGCAAAGGAAATCTGCACTACAATGAAGTCCCACTGCCCCCCAGTCAAAAGGGCCATCTGAAAAAAGTATAAAATCCAGAAAGGCAGGACAGGCCATGGAGACGTGGGAGCCTTGTTATGCTGATGGGTGGGATGTAAATTGCCAACTGCCACTCTGGAGAAGTGTATGGTGTTTCCTGAAACATCTACAAAACAAAGCAACAAAGCCTAGGGCATTTCCGCTTATGGTTCTATAGCTTAGGGAAATTAAAATCAAAAAGACACAGCCACCCCAAAGTTTGGGACGGCTCTGTTTACAAGAACCTCGTTTACGGTACAAGGTCAATATCACAGAAAGCGAAAAATGGATAAAGAAGTTGTAGTACTTACGTACAATGCAATATCACTCAGCAATGAAATCTATGTCATCAGGCCCGTAGCAGCAAAATGAGTGGATTCAGGTACGATGATTCTAAGTGAAATAAGTCACACAGAAAAAGAAACATCATAAGATATCACTACTACACGGAATGTAAACTTGGCTACACAGGAACTGAATTACAAAACAGAACAGGGTCTCAAATGTAGAAAACCAACTTATGCTTGCTTAAGGGGAAAGGTGAGTTGGGGTGCTGCATAAAACAAGAGATTGAAATTAGCACAGATACCGTTCCATAAGCCAAATATGTAATAGACAAGAGCTACTCCTTGCTCAACGAAGTGGACTCAACACCCCATATTAAACGCCTAAGAATATACCTGACTAGTAAGAATCTTAAAACCTATGGATTTATATATCTCTGAAAGAGAATCAAGCATGTGTACAGCGGCATAAACGCAGCAGTGATAGGATTGGTGAGGATCGGTGAGCAAATGCAGACCCTTTGAAGTCATATTGCATGGTACCCATTCCATGGGTCTCAACTCTCCAGGTTTAAGGGATTCTTCCTTCAGCTAAAACATGCATGTGGAACCCAGAGTATGATCCACCGTGTGATCAGGAAACGTGTTCCAATGTGTCTCAGTTTTCGTCCCCCGGTACTTGGGTGCAACATTCCAGACGCTTTACTAACACTCTCCCCACTTGGAGAGTCAGTGCCTTTAACCTCCTGTTTGGCCCAGTTTGCAATTTCTGCGGAAAATGAACAGGAAAAGGGAGAACCAATGAGAGACTAGCTGGAGGTGTCTGGACGGGCAAATTTAACTCTCATTTCCCACCAGGAAGAGGAATTAACCAAAGGCTCAGAGTGTAGTGCCGGAACCACACTAGGGCCTGAAGCAATCGTGCAGTGTTGCGGCCAGCTCACAAGAAAGCGAGTTGAAGAAAGAAGCTCAGGGGCACTGTCATTCACAAACCTGCAGAGTTATAAATGACAGCTATCGTCCAAAAATATATTGAAGTAAGTCCGCCAAGAGGACTCGAAAGCGGGGCAGAATTGCAGGAAACCGATTTCAGGAGGTAGATAGGAATTGCATTTAAAGCATAGGAAAAGAGACAGAACTTGGAAAATAATGCACTTGGCAAAAAAGGGCATATGTGTTTTATCCAGAGCTCTCATAACCGAGAGGAGGAGATTCCCAGCAGGCTCCAACTGCCACCTGAGGGCTCATGTTGTCAAGGCAACGTGAGCAAGCCAGGCAGGAGTTACCTCACAGCAGAGATCCCACCTCACAGAAGGGTGAGAAACCCAGCCAACATCAGAGTCTCACCAGAGGGCCCACATCACTAAGGGGATGGGAACCAGGCAGGAGTGTCTTCACACCAGTGGGGCCACATCATCGAAAGGTGAGGTACTCAGCACATGTGTCCTCAAACCAGAGGACCCACATCACTAAGGGCCTCGGAGTGAGGCAGGCAGGAGTAGCCTCACAACACTGGGCCCATAGAATAAAAAAGTGAGGAATCCAGCAGTTGGAACCTCCCAGCAGGGGGCCCAGAGCACCGAGGCTATGGGATCCAGGCCACAGTGAACTCACAGAAGAGGGCCCATGTCATGAAACTGAGCAACCCAGCCATTGGGACCTCAGAGCAGGAGGTCCACATCCCCATGGGGATATAAATCTGGTAGGAGTGTCCTCGCACCACTGAAAACGTATCAGAAAATTTTGGGAGACCAGCAGTTAGAGCCTGACGCCAGAGGACCCTCATCACCAAGAGAAGGAGGCTCCCAGCAGGCTCCAACGGCCACCAGAGGGCTGACGTCGCCAAGGCGATGTGTGCCAACCAGGCACGAATGACCTCACAGCAGAGGGCCCACCTCAGAGAAGTGTGACGAACCCAGTCAGGATCAGACTCGCACCAGAGGGCCCACATCACCAAATGGATTGGAACCAGGCAGGAGTGTCCTCACATGAGTAGGGCCACATCATCTAAAGGTGAGGAACCCAGAACACGTGGCTTCAAACCATAGGACACACATCACCAAGAGGCTGGGGGTGAGGCAGGCAGGAGGAGCCTCACAACAGAGGGCCCAAAAATAAGGAAGGTGAGGAATCCAGCAGTTGCAACCTCCCAGCAGGCGGCCCAGAGCACAGAGGCTAGGGGATCCAAGCCAGAGTGAACTAACACCAGACAGCCCACATCATGAAACTGTGAGCAACCCAGACATTGGGACCTCAGAGCAGAAGGCCCACATCCCCATGGTGATGGGAACATGACAGGAGTGTCCTGGCATCACTGGGCTCACATCAGAAAACGTGGGGTGCTCAGAAGTTAGGGCCTGACGCTAGAGGGCACTCATCACCGAGGGGAGGAGGCTCCCAGCAGGCTCCAGCTGCCACCAGAGGGCCAACGTCACCAAGGCGATGTGTGCCAGCCCGGCAGGAGTGACCTCACAGCAGAGGCCCCACCTCACAGAAGGGTGAGGAACACAGCCAGGATCAGACTCTCACCAGAGGGCCCACATCACCAAGGGGAAGGGAATCAGGCAGGAGTGTCCCCACATCAGTGGGACAACATCATCGAAAGGTGAGGATCCCAGCACATGTAGCCTCAAACCAGAGGAACCACATCACCAAGGGGTTCAGAATGAGGCTGGCAGGACCGGCCTTACAACACAGGGTCCATAGAATATAAAAGTTGAGGAATCCAGCATTTGGAACCTCCCAGCAAGTGGCCCAGAGCACCGAGGCTATGGGATCCAGGCCGCAGTGAACTCACAGCAGAGGGCCCACATCATGAACCTGTGAGCAGCCCAGCCATTGGGACCTCAGAACAGAAGGCCCACATCCCCATTGGGATGGGAACCTGGCAGGAGTGGCTTCGCACCACTTAGCACATATCAGAAAATGTTAGGAGCCCAGCAGTTAGGGCCTGACGCCAGGGGGCCCTCATAACTGAGGGGAGGAGACTCCCAGCAGGTTCCAACTGCCAACAGAGGGCCCACGTCTACAAGGTGGCATGCGCCAGCCAGGCAGTAGTGACCTCACAACAGAGGGCCTATCTCACAGAAGGGTGAGGAACCGAGGTAGGATGAGACTCTTGCCAGAGGGCCCACAACAGCAAGGGGATGGGAACCAGTCAGGACTGTCCTCTCACCAGTGGGGCCACATCATCGAAAGGTGAGGAACCCAGCACATGCGGCCTCATATCAGAGGACATACATCACAAAGGGGATGGGAGTGAGGCAGGTAGGAGTAGCCTAAAAACAGAGGGCCCAAAGAATAAAAAAGGTGAGGAATCCAGCATTTGGAACCTCCCAGCAGGCGGCCGAGAGCACAGAAGCTATGGGATGCAGGCAGGAGTGAACTAACAGCAGAGAGCCCACATCATGAAACTGTGAGCAACCCAGGCGTTGGGACCTCAGAGCAGAAAGCCCACATCCCCATGGGGATGGGAACCTGACAGGAGTGTCCTGGCATCACTGGGCTCACATCAGAAAACGTGGGGAGCCCAGCAGTTAGGGCCTGATGCTAGAAGGCTGTCATCACCGAGGGCAGGAGGCTCCCAGCAGGTTCCATGTGCCAACAGAGGGCCCACGTTGCCAAGGTGATGTGTGCAAGTCAGGTAGGATTGACCTCACAGCAGAGGGCCTACCTCACAGAGGAGTGAGGAACCCAGCCAGGATAAGACTGTCACCAGAAGGCCCACATCACCAAGGGGATGGGAACCAGGCAGGAGTGTCCTCACACCAGTGGGGCCACATCATTGAAAGTTGCGGAACCCAGCATATGTGGCCTCAAACCAGAGGACCCACATCACAAAGGGGATGCGAGTGAGGCAGGCAGGAGGAGCATCGCAACACAGGCCCCATAGAATACAAAAGTTGAGGAATCGAGCAGTTGGAACCTTCCAGCAGGCGGCCCAGAGCACAGAGGCTATGGCATCCAGGCCAGAGTGAACTAACAGCAGAGAGCCCACATCATGAAACTGTGAACAACCCAGCCGTTGGGACCTCAGAACAGAAGGCCCACATCCCAATGGGGATGTGAACCTGGATGGAGTGTCTTCGAACCACTGGGCGCACATCACAAAATGTGGGGAGCCCAGCCGTTAGGGCCTGACGCCAGAGGGCCCTCATCACCGAGGGGAGGAGGCTCCCAGCAGGCTCCAAGTGCCACCAGAGGGCTCATGTCCACAAGGCGAGGTGAGCAAGCCAGGCAGGAGTGACCTCACAGCAGACGGCCCACCTCACAGATGGGTGAGGTACCCAGCCAGGATCAGACTCTCAACAGAGAGCCCACATCACCAAGGGGATGTGAACCAGGCAGGAGTCTCCTAAGACCATTGGTCCCACATCATCGAAAGGTGAGGAACCCAGCACATGTGGCCTCAAACCAGAGGACACACATCACGAAGGGACTGGGAGTGAGGCAGGCAGGAGGATCCTCACAACAGAGGGCCTAAAAAATTAAAAAAGTGAGGAATCCAGCAGTTGGAACCTTCCAGCAGGCGGCCAAGAACACAGAGGCTATGGGATCCAGGCCACAGTGAACTAACACCAGAGAGCCCACATCATGAAACTGTGATCAACCCAGCCGTTGGAACGTCAGAGCAGAAGGCCCACATCCCCATGGAGATGGGAACCTAAGAGGAGTGCCCGAGCATCACTGGGCTCACTAAGAAAAGTTGGGGAGCCCAGCAGTTAGGGCTTGACATCAGAGGGCCCTCATCACAGAGGTGAGGAGGCTCCCAGCAGGGTCCAAGTGCCACCAGAGGGCTCATGTCAACAAGGCGAGGTGAGCAAGCCAGGCAAGAGTTACCTGATAGTAGAGGGCCCACCTCACAGATGGTTGAGGAACCCAGCCAGGATCAGACTCTCACCAGAGGGCCCACATCACAAAGGGGATGGGAACCAGTCAGGATTATCCTCACACCAGTGGGGCCTCATCATCTTAACGTGAGGAACCCAGCACATGTGTCCTCAAACCAGAGGACCCACATCATAAAGGGCCTTGGAGTGAGGCAGGCAGGAGTAGCCTCACAACACAGGGCACATAATATAAAATACGTGAGGATTCCAGCATTTAGACCTTCCAGCAGGCAGCTCAGAACACCGAGGCTATGGGATCCAGGCCACAGTGAACTCACAGCAGAGGGCCAACATCATAAAACTGTGAGCAACCCAGGCGTTGGGACCACAGAGCAGAAGGCCCACATCCCCATGGGAATGGGAACCTGGCTGGAGTGTCCTCGCACCACTGGGCGCACATCAGAAAATGTGGGGAGCCCACCATTTAGGGCCTGACGCCAGAGGGCCGTCATCACCGAGAGGAGGAGGCACCCTGCACGCTCCAACTGCCACCAGAGGGCTCACATCTCCAAGGTGACGTGTGCCAGCCAGTCAGGAGTGACCTCACAGCAGAGGGCCTACCTCACAGAACGTTGAGGAACCCAGCCAGGATTAGACTCTGGCCAGAGGGCCCACCTCACCAAGGGGATGGTAACCAGGCAGGAGTGTCCTCACACGAGTGGGGCCACATCATCGAAAGGTGAGGAACGCAGCACATGTGGCCTCAAGCTATAGGACAGTCATCACCAAGGGGCTGGCAGCGAGGCAGGCAGGAGGAGCCTCACAACAGAGGGCACATAGAATAAAAAAGTTGAGGAATCCAGCAGTTGGAACCTCCCAGCAGGCGGCTCAGAGCACCGATGATAAGGGATCCTTGCCGGAGTGAACTCACAGCAGAGGGCCCACATCATGGTACTGTGAGCAAGCCAGCCGTTTTGACCTCAGAGCAGAAGGCCCATATCCCCATGGGGATGCGAACCTGGCAAGAGTGTCCTCACTCACTTGGCGCACATCAGAAAATGTGGGGAGCCCAGCAGTTATGGCCTAAGGCAAGAGGGCCCTCATCACCGAGGGGAGGAGGATCCCAGCACACTCCAACTGCCACCAGAGGGCCCACGTCGCCAAGGTGACTTGTGCCAGACAGGCATGATTGACCTCACAGCAGAGGGCCCACCTCACAGAAGGGTGAGGAACCCAGCCAGGATCAGACTCTCACCTGAGGGCCCACATCAGCAAGGGGATGGGAACCAGTCAGGACTGTCTTCCCTCCAGTGGGGCCACATCATTGAAAGGTGCGGAACCCAGCACATGTGGCCTCAACTCAGAGGACACATATCACAAAGGGAATGGGAGTGAGGCAGGCAGGAGTAGCCTAAAAACAGAGGGCCCAAAGAATAAGAAAGGTGAGGAATCCAGCAGTTGGAACCTCCCAGCAGGCAGCCGAGAGCACAGAAGCTATGGGATGCAGGCAGGAGTGAACTAACAGCAGAGAGCCCACATCATGAGACTGTGAGCAACCCAGGCGTTGGGACCTCAGAGCAGAAGGCCCACATCCCAATGGGGATGTGAACCTGGATGGAGTGTCCTCGCACCACTGGGTCGCACATCACGAAATGTGGGGAGCACAGCTCTTAGGGCCTGACGCCAGAGGGCCCTCATCACCGAGGGGAGGAGGCTCCCAGCAGGCTCCAAGTGCCACCAGAGGGCTCATGTCCACAAGACGAGGTGAGCAAGCCAGGGAGGAGTGACCTCACAGCAGACGGCCCACCTCACAGATGGGTGAAGAACCCAGCCAGGATCAGACTCTCAACAGAGGGCCCACATCACCAAGGGGATGTGAACCAGGCAGGAGTCTCCTAAGACCATTGGTCCCACATCATTGAAAGGTGAGGAACCCAGCACATGTGGCCTCAAACCAGAGGAAACACATCACGAAGGGGCTGGGAGTGAGGCAGGCAGGAGGATCCTCACAACAGAGGGCCCAAAAAATTAAAAAAGTGAGGAATCCAGCAGTTGGAACCTCCCAGCAGGCGGCCAAGAACACAGAGGCTATGGGATCCAGGCCACAGTGAACTAACACCAGAGAGCCCACATCATGAAACTGTGATCAACCCAGCCGTTGGAACGTCAGAGCAGAAGGCCCACATCCCCATGGAGATGGGAACCTAAGAGGAGTGCCCGAGCATCACTGGGCTCACTAAGAAAAGTTGGGGAGCCCAGCAGTTAGGGCCTGACGTCAGAGGGCCCTCATCACCGGGGGGCGGAGATTCCCAGCACGCTCCAACTGCCACCACACAGCTGACTTCACCAAGGCATTGTGTGCCAGCCATGCAGGAGTGACCTATCAGCAGAGGGTCTCCCTCACAGAAGGCTGAGGAACACAGCCAGGAACAGACTCTCACCAGGGGGTCCGCATAACCACGTGGATGAGAAGCAGGCAGGAGTGTCCTCACACTAGTGGGGCCACATCATTGAAAGGTGAGGAACCCAGCAAAGGTGGCCACAAACCAGAGGACCCACATCACCAGGGGGTTGAGAGTGAGGTAGGTGTCTGGACAGGCATATTTAACACTCATTTCCCACCAGGAAGAGGAATTAACCAAAGGCTCAGCGTGCCATGCCGGAACCACACTAGGGCCTGAAGCAATCCTGCTGTGTTGCGGCCAGCTCACAAGAAAGCGAGTTGAAGAAAGGAGCTCAGGGGCACTGTCATTCACAAACCTGCAGAGTTATAAATGACAGCTATCGTCCAAAAATATATTGAAGTAAGGCTGCCAAGAGGACTTGAAAGCGGGGCAGAATTGCAGGAAACCGATTTCAGGAGGTAGACTGGAATTGCATGTAAAGCATAGGAAAAGAGGCAGAACGTCCACAATGATGCACTTGGCCAAAAAGGGCGTATGCGTTTTTTCCTGAATATATTCAAGAAAAAACGCATACGCCCTTTTTGGCCAACCAAGCAAGCTGGCAAAGGAAATCTGCACTACAATGAAGTCTCACTGCCCCCCAGTCAAAAGGGCCATCTGAAAAAAGTGTAAAATCCAGAAAGGCAGGACAGGCCATGGAGAACTGGGAGCCTTGTTATGCTGATGGGCAGGATGTAAATTGCCAACAGCCACTCTGGAGAAGTGTATGGTCTTTCCTGAAACATCTAAAAAACAAAGCAACAGAGCCTAGGGCACTTCCACTTATGGTCCTATAGCTTAGGGAAATTAAAATCAAAAAGACACAGCCACCCCAAAGTTTGGGATGGCTCTGTTTACAAGAACCTCGTTTACGGTACAAGTTCAATATCGCAGAAAGCGAAAAATGGATAAAGAAGTTGTGGTACTTACGTACAATGCAATATCACTCAGAAATGAAATCTATGTCATCAGGCCCGTAGCAGCATAATGAGTGGATTCAGGTACGATGATTCTAAGTGAAATAAGACACACAGAAAAAGAAACATCATAAGATATCACTACTACACGGAATGTAAACTTGGCTACACAGGAACTGAATTACAAAACAGAACAGGGTCTCAAATGTAGAAAACCAACTTATGCTTCTTTAAGGGGAAAGGTGAGTTGGGTGGCTGCATAAAACCAGAGATTGAAATTAGCACAGATACCGTTCCATAAGCCAAATATGTAACAGAAAAGAGCTACTCCTTGCTCAACGAAGTGGACTCAACACCCCATATTAAACGCCTAAGAATATACCTCACTAGTAAGAATCTTAAAACCTATGGATTTATATGTCTCCGAAAGAGAATCAAGCGTGTGTACAGCGGCATAAACGCAGCAGTGATAGGATTGGTGAGGATTGGTGAGCAAATGCAGACCCTTTGAAGTCACATTGCATGGTACCCATTCCATGGGTCTCAACTCTCCAGGTTTAAGGGATTCTTCCTTCAGCTAAAACATGTATGTGGAACCCAGAGTATGATCCACCGTGTGATCCGGAAATGTGTTCAAAGGTGTCTCAGTTTTCGTCCCCTGGTACTCGGGTGCAACATTCCAGACGCTTTACTAACACTCTCCCCACTTGGAGAGTCAGTTCCTTTAACCTCCTGTTTGTCCCAGTTTGCAATTTCTGCGGAAAATGAACAGGAATAGGGAGAACCAATGAGAGACTAGCTGGAGGTGTCTGGACGGCAAATTTAACTCTCATTTCTCACCAGGAAGAGGAATTAACCAAAGGCTCAGCGTGCCATGCCGGAACCACACTAGGGCCTGAAGCAATCCTGCGGTGTTGCGGCCAGCTCAAAAGAAAGCGAGTTGAAGAAAGGAGCTCAGGGGCACTGTCATTCACAAACCTGCAGAGTTATAAATGACAGCTATCGTCCAAAAATATATTGAAGTAAGGCTGCCAAGAGGACTTGAAAGCGGGGCAGAATTGCAGGAAACCGATTTCAGGAGGTAGACTGGAATTGCATGTAAAGCATAGGAAAAGAGGCAGAACGTCCACAATGATGCCCTTGGCCAAAAAGGGCGTATGCGTTTTTTCCTGAATATATTCAGGAAAAAACGCATACGTCCTTTTTGGCCAACCAAGCAAGCTTGCAAAGGAAATCTGCACTACAATGAAGTCTCACTGCCCCCCGGTCAAAAGGGCCATCTGAAAAATGTGTAAAATCCAGAAAGGCAGGACAGGCCATGGAGAACTGGGAGCCTTGTTATGCTGATGGGCGGGATGTAAATTGCCAACAGCCACTCTGGAGAAGTGTATGGTGTTTCCTGAAACATCTACAAAACAAAGCAACAGAGCCTAGGGCACTTCCACTTATGGTCCTATAGCTTAGGGAAATTAAAATCAAAAACACACAGCCACCCCAATGTTTGGGACGGTTCTGTTTACAAGAACCTCGTTTACGGTACAAGTTCAATATCACAGAAAGTGAAAAATGGATAAAGAAGATGTGGTACTTACGTACAATGCAATATCACTCAGCAATGAAATCTATGTCATCAGGCCCGTAGCAGCATGACAAGTGGATTCAGGTACGATGATTCTAAGTGAAATAAGTCACAGAGAAAAAGAAACATCATAAGATATCACTACTACATGGAATGTAAACTTGGCTACATAGGAACTGAATTACAAAACAGAACAGGGTCTCAAATGTAGAAAACCAACTTATGCTTGCTTAAGGGGAAAGGTGAGTTGGGGTGCTGCATAAAACCAGAGATTGAAATTAGCACAGATACCGTTCCATAAGCCAAATATGTAATAGACAATAGCTACTCCTTGCTCAACGAAGTGGACTAAACACCACATATTAAACGCCTAAGAATATATCTGACTAGTAAGAATCTTAAAACCTATGGATTTATATGTCTCCGAAGGAGAATCAAGCGTGTGTACAGCGGCATAAACGCAGCAATGATAGGATTGGTGAGGATCGGTGAGCAAATGCAGACCCTTTGAAGTCATATTGCATGGTACCCATTCCATGGGTCTCAACTCTCCAGGTTTAAGGGATTCTTCCTTCAGCTAAAACATGCATGTGGAACCCAGAGTATGATCCACCGTGTGATTGGGAAACCTGTTCAAAGGTGTCACAGTTTTCGTCCCCTGGTACTCGGGTGCAACATTCCAGACGCTTTACTAACACTATCCCCACATGGAGAGGCAGTGCCTTTAACCTCCTGTTTGTCCCAGTTTGCAATTTCTGCGGAAAATGAACAGGAATAGGGAGAACCAATGAGAGACTAGCTGGAGGTGTCTGGACGGGCAAATTTAACTCTCATTTCCCACCAGGAAGAGGAATTAACCAAAGGCTCAGCGTGCCGTGCCGGAACCACACTAGGGCCTGAAGCAATCCTGCGGTGTTGCGGCCAGCTCACAAGAAAGCGAGTTGAAGAAAGGAGTTCAGGGGCACTGTCATTCACAAACCTGCAGAGTTATAAATGACAGCTATCGTCCAAAAATATATTGGAGTAAGTCTGCGAAGAGGACTTCAGAGCGGGGCAGAATTGCAGGAAACCGATTTCAGGAGGTAGACTGGAATTGCATGTAAAGCATAGGAAAAGAGGCAGAACGTCCACAATGATGCCCTTGGCCAAAAAGGGCGTATGCGTTTTTTTCTGAATATATTCAGGAAAAAACGCATACGTCCTTTTTGGCCAACCAAGCAAGCTTGCAAAGGAAATCTGCACTACAATGAAGTCTCACTGCCCCCCGGTCAAAAGGGGCATCTGAAAAAAGTGTAAAATCCATAAAGGCAGGACAGGCCATGGAGAACTGGGAGCCTTGTTATGATGATGGGCAGGATGTAAATTGCCAACAGCCACTCTGGAGAAGTGTATGGTGTTTCCTGAAACATCTAAAAAAAAAAGCAACAGAGCCTAGGGCACTTCCGCTTATGGTTCTATAGCTTAGGGAAATTAAAATCAAAAAGACACAGCCACCCCAAAGTTTGGGACGCCTCTGTTTACAAGAACTTCGTTTACGGTACAAGTTCAATATCGCAGAAAGCGAAAAATGGATAAAGAAGTTGTGGTACTTACGTACAATGCAATATCACTCAGAAATGAAATCTATGTCATCAGGCCCGTAGCAGCATAATGAGTGGATTCAGGTACGATGATTCTAAGTGAAATAAGACACACAGAAAAAGAAACATCATAAGATATCACTACTACACGGAATGTAAACTTGGCTACACAGGAACTGAATTACAAAACAGAAGAGGGTCTCAAATGTAGAAAATCAACTTATGCTTGCTTAAGGGGAAAGGTGAGTTGGGGTGCTGCATAAAACCAGAGATTGAAATTAGCACAGATACCGTTCCATAAGCCAAATATGTAATAGACAAGAGCTACTCCTTGCTCAACGAAGTGGACTCAACACTCCATTTTAAACGCCTAAAAATATACCCGACTAGTAAGAATCTTAAAACCTATGGATTTATATGTCTCCAAAAGAGAATCAAGAGTGTGTACAGTGCCATAAATGCAGCAGTGAAAGGATTGGTGAGGATCGGTGAGCAAATGCATACTCTTTGAAGCCATATTGCATGGTACCCATTCCATGGGTCTCAACTCTCCAGGTTTAAGGGATTCTTCCTTCAGCTAAAACATGCATGTGGAACCCAGAGTATGATCCACCGTGTGATTGGGAAACGTGTTCAAAGGTGTCTCAGTTTTCGTCCCCTGGTACTCGGTTGCAACATTCCAGATGCTTTACTAACTCTCTCCCCACTTGGAGAGTCAGTGCCTTTAACCTCCTGTTTGGCCCAGTTTGCAATTTCTGCGGAAAATGAACAGGAATAGGGAGAACCAATGAGAGACTAGCTGGAGGTGTCTGGACGGGCAAATTTAACTCTCATTTCCCACCAGGAAGAGGAATTAACCAAAGGCTCAGCGTGCCGTGCCGGAATCACACTAGGGCCTGAAGCAATCCTGCGGTGTTGCGGCCAGCTCACAAGAAAGCGAGTTGAAGAAAGGAGCTCAGGGGCACTGTCACTCACAAACATGCAGAGTTATAAATGACAGCTATCGTCCAAAAATATATTGAAGTAAGGCTGCCAAGAGGACTTGAAAGCGGGGCAGAATTGCAGGAAACCGATTTCAGGAGGTACACTGGAATTGCATGTAAAGCACAGGAAAAGAGGCAGAACGTCCACAATGATGCACTTGGCCAAAAAGGGCGTATGCGTTTTTTCCTGAATATATTCAGGAAAAACGCATACGCCCTTTTTGGCCAACCAAGCAAGCTTGCAAAGGAAATCTGCACTACAATGAAGTCTCACTGCCCCCCGGTCAAAAGGGCCATCTGAAAAAAGTGTAAAATCCAGAAAGGCAGGACAGGCCATGGAGAACTGGGAGCCTTGTTATGCTGATGGGCGGGATGTAAATTGCCAACAGCCACTCTGGAGA
Source organism: Grampus griseus (assembly GCF_964374135.1). Lineage (NCBI taxonomy): Eukaryota > Metazoa > Chordata > Mammalia > Artiodactyla > Delphinidae > Grampus > Grampus griseus. The sequence continues at coordinate 78,430 of NW_028133034.1, forward strand.
AGTGTATGGTGTTTCCTGAAACATCTAAAAAACAAAGCAACAGAGCCTAGGGCACTTCCACTTATGGTCCTATAGCTTAGGGAAATTAAAATCAAAAAGACACAGCCACCCCAAAGTTTGGGACGGCTCTGTTTACAAGAACCTCGTTTACGGTACAAGTTCAATATTGCAGAAAGCGAAAAATGGATAAAGAAGTTGTAGTACTTACATACAATGCAATATCACTCAGAAATGAAATCTATGTCATCAGGCCCGTAGCAGCATAATGAGTGGATTCAGGTACGATGATTCTAAGTGAAACAAGTCACACAGAAAAAGAAACATCATAAGATATCACTACTACACGGAATGTAAACTTGGCTACCTAGGAACTGAATTACAAAACAGAACAGGGTCTCAAATGTAGAAAACCAACTTATGCTTGCTTAAGGGGAAAGGTGAGTTGGGGTGCTGCATAAAACCAGAGATTGAAATTAGCACAGATACCGTTCCATAAGCCAAATATGTAATAGACAAGAGCTACTCCTTGCTCAACGAAGTGGACTCAACACCCCATATTAAGTGCCTAAGAATATACCTGACTAGTAAGAATCTTAAAACCTATGGATTTATATGTCTCCAAAGGAGAATCAAGAGTGTGTACAGTGCCATAAATGCAGCAGTGATAGGATTGGTGAGGATCGGTGAGCAAATGCAGACCCTTTGAAGTCATATTGCATGGTACCCATTCCATGGGTCTCAACTCTCCAGGTTTAAGGGATTCTTCCTTCAGCTAAAACATGCATGTAGAACCCAGACTATGATCCACCGTGTGATTGGGAAACGTGTTCAAAGGTGTCTCAGTTTTTGTCCCCTGTTACTCGGGTGCAACATTCCAGACGCTTTACTAACACTCTCCCCACTTGGAGAGTCAGTGCCTTTAACCTCCTGTTTGTCCCAGTTTGCAATTTCTGCGGAAAATGAACAGGAATAGGGAGAACCAATGAGAGACTAGCTGGAGGTGTCTGGACGGGCAAATTTAACTCTCATTTCCCACCAGGAAGAGGAATGAACCAAAGGCTCAGCGTGCCATGCCGGAACGACACTAGGGCCTGAAGCAATCCTGCGGTGTTGCGGCCAGCTCACAAGAAAGCGAGTTGAAGAAAGGAGCTCATTGGCACTGTCATTCACAGACCTGCAGAGTTATAAATGACAGCTATCGTCCAAAAATATATTGGAGTAAGGCTGCGAAGAGGACTTGAGAGCGGGGCAGAATTGCAGGAAACCGATTTCAGGAGGTAGACTGGAATTGCATGTAAAGCATAGGAAAAGAGGCAGAACGTCCACAATGATGCACTTGGCCAAAAAGGGCGTATGCGTTTTTTCCTGAATATATTCAGGAAAAAACGCATACGCCCTTTTTGGCCAACCAAGCAAGCTTGCAAAGGAAATCTGCACTACAATGAAGTCTCACTGCCCCCCGGTCAAAAGGGCCATCTGAAAAATGTGTAAAATCCAGAAAGGCAGGACAGGCCATGGAGAACTGGGAGCCTTGTTATGCTGATGGGCGGGATGTAAATTGCCAACAGCCACTCTGGAGAAGTGTATGGTGTTTCCTGAAACATCTACAAAACAAAGCAACAGAGCCTAGGGCACTTCCACTTATGGTCCTATAGCTTAGGGAAATTAAAATCAAAAACACACAGCCACCCCAATGTTTGGGACGGTTCTGTTTACAAGAACCTCGTTTACGGTACAAGTTCAATATCACAGAAAGTGAAAAATGGATAAAGAAGATGTGGTACTTACGTACAATGCAATATCACTCAGCAATGAAATCTATGTCATCAGGCCCGTAGCAGCATGACAAGTGGATTCAGGTACGATGATTCTAAGTGAAATAAGTCACAGAGAAAAAGAAACATCATAAGATATCACTACTACATGGAATGTAAACTTGGCTACATAGGAACTGAATTACAAAACAGAACAGGGTCTCAAATGTAGAAAACCAACTTATGCTTGCTTAAGGGGAAAGGTGAGTTGGGGTGCTGCATAAAACCAGAGATTGAAATTAGCACAGATACCGTTCCATAAGCCAAATATGTAATAGACAATAGCTACTCCTTGCTCAACGAAGTGGACTAAACACCACATATTAAACGCCTAAGAATATATCTGACTAGTAAGAATCTTAAAACCTATGGATTTATATGTCTCCGAAGGAGAATCAAGCGTGTGTACAGCGGCATAAACGCAGCAATGATAGGATTGGTGAGGATCGGTGAGCAAATGCAGACCCTTTGAAGTCATATTGCATGGTACCCATTCCATGGGTCTCAACTCTCCAGGTTTAAGGGATTCTTCCTTCAGCTAAAACATGCATGTGGAACCCAGAGTATGATCCACCGTGTGATTGGGAAACCTGTTCAAAGGTGTCACAGTTTTCGTCCCCTGGTACTCGGGTGCAACATTCCAGACACTTTACTAACACTATCCCCACATGGAGAGGCAGTGCCTTTAACCTCCTGTTTGTCCCAGTTTGCAATTTCTGCGGAAAATGAACAGGAATAGGGAGAACCAATGAGAGACTAGCTGGAGGTGTCTGGACGGGCAAATTTAACTCTCATTTCCCACCAGGAAGAGGAATTAACCAAAGGCTCAGCGTGCCGTGCCGGAACCACACTAGGGCCTGAAGCAATCCTGCGGTGTTGCGGCCAGCTCACAAGAAAGCGAGTTGAAGAAAGGAGTTCAGGGGCACTGTCATTCACAAACCTGCAGAGTTATAAATGACAGCTATCGTCCAAAAATATATTGAAATAAGGCTGCCAAGAGGACTTGAAAGTGGGGCAGAATTGCAGGAAACCGATTTCAGGAGGTAGACTGGAATTGCATGTAAAGCATAGGAAAAGAGGCAGAACGTCCACAATGATGCCCTTGGCCAAAAAGGGCGTATGCGTTTTTTTCTGAATATATTCAGGAAAAAACGCATACGTCCTTTTTGGCCAACCAAGCAAGCTTGCAAAGGAAATCTGCACTACAATGAAGTCTCACTGCCCCCCGGTCAAAAGGGGCATCTGAAAAAAGTGTAAAATCCATAAAGGCAGGACAGGCCATGGAGAACTGGGAGCCTTGTTATGATGATGGGCAGGATGTAAATTGCCAACAGCCACTCTGGAGAAGTGTATGGTGTTTCCTGAAACATCTAAAAAAAAAAGCAACAGAGCCTAGGGCACTTCCGCTTATGGTTCTATAGCTTAGGGAAATTAAAATCAAAAAGACACAGCCACCCCAAAGTTTGGGACGCCTCTGTTTACAAGAACTTCGTTTACGATACAAGTTCAATATCGCAGAAAGCGAAAAATGGATAAAGAAGTTGTGGTACTTACGTACAATGCAATATCACTCAGAAATGAAATCTATGTCATCAGGCCCGTAGCAGCATAATGAGTGGATTCAGGTACGATGATTCTAAGTGAAATAAGACACACAGAAAAAGAAACATCATAAGATATCACTACTACACGGAATGTAAACTTGGCTACACAGGAACTGAATTACAAAACAGAAGAGGGTCTCAAATGTAGAAAATCAACTTATGCTTGCTTAAGGGGAAAGGTGAGTTGGGGTGCTGCATAAAACCAGAGATTGAAATTAGCACAGATACCGTTCCATAAGCCAAATATGTAATAGACAAGAGCTACTCCTTGCTCAACGAAGTGGACTCAACACTCCATTTTAAACGCCTAAAAATATACCCGACTAGTAAGAATCTTAAAACCTATGGATTTATATGTCTCCAAAAGAGAATCAAGAGTGTGTACAGTGCCATAAATGCAGCAGTGAAAGGATTGGTGAGGATCGGTGAGCAAATGCATACTCTTTGAAGCCATATTGCATGGTACCCATTCCATGGGTCTCAACTCTCCAGGTTTAAGGGATTCTTCCTTCAGCTAAAACATGCATGTGGAACCCAGAGTATGATCCACCGTGTGATTGGGAAACGTGTTCAAAGGTGTCTCAGTTTTCGTCCCCTGGTACTCGGTTGCAACATTCCAGATGCTTTACTAACTCTCTCCCCACTTGGAGAGTCAGTGCCTTTAACCTCCTGTTTGGCCCAGTTTGCAATTTCTGCGGAAAATGAACAGGAATAGGGAGAACCAATGAGAGACTAGCTGGAGGTGTCTGGACGGGCAAATTTAACTCTCATTTCCCACCAGGAAGAGGAATTAACCAAAGGCTCAGCGTGCCGTGCCGGAATCACACTAGGGCCTGAAGCAATCCTGCGGTGTTGCGGCCAGCTCACAAGAAAGCGAGTTGAAGAAAGGAGCTCAGGGGCACTGTCACTCACAAACATGCAGAGTTATAAATGACAGCTATCGTCCAAAAATATATTGAAGTAAGGCTGCCAAGAGGACTTGAAAGCGGGGCAGAATTGCAGGAAACCGATTTCAGGAGGTACACTGGAATTGCATGTAAAGCACAGGAAAAGAGGCAGAACGTCCACAATGATGCACTTGGCCAAAAAGGGCGTATGCGTTTTTTCCTGAATATATTCAGGAAAAACGCATACGCCCTTTTTGGCCAACCAAGCAAGCTTGCAAAGGAAATCTGCACTACAATGAAGTCTCACTGCCCCCCGGTCAAAAGGGCCATCTGAAAAAAGTGTAAAATCCAGAAAGGCAGGACAGGCCATGGAGAACTGGGAGCCTTGTTATGCTGATGGGCGGGATGTAAATTGCCAACAGCCACTCTGGAGAAGTGTATGGTGTTTCCTGAAACATCTAAAAAACAAAGCAACAGAGCCTAGGGCACTTCCACTTATGGTCCTATAGCTTAGGGAAATTAAAATCAAAAAGACACAGCCACCCCAAAGTTTGGGACGGCTCTGTTTACAAGAACCTCGTTTACGGTACAAGTTCAATATTGCAGAAAGCGAAAAATGGATAAAGAAGTTGTAGTACTTACATACAATGCAATATCACTCAGAAATGAAATCTATGTCATCAGGCCCGTAGCAGCATAATGAGTGGATTCAGGTACGATGATTCTAAGTGAAACAAGTCACACAGAAAAAGAAACATCATAAGATATCACTACTACACGGAATGTAAACTTGGCTACCTAGGAACTGAATTACAAAACAGAACAGGGTCTCAAATGTAGAAAACCAACTTATGCTTGCTTAAGGGGAAAGGTGAGTTGGGGTGCTGCATAAAACCAGAGATTGAAATTAGCACAGATACCGTTCCATAAGCCAAATATGTAATAGACAAGAGCTACTCCTTGCTCAACGAAGTGGACTCAACACCCCATATTAAGTGCCTAAGAATATACCTGACTAGTAAGAATCTTAAAACCTATGGATTTATATGTCTCCAAAGGAGAATCAAGAGTGTGTACAGTGCCATAAATGCAGCAGTGATAGGATTGGTGAGGATCGGTGAGCAAATGCAGACCCTTTGAAGTCATATTGCATGGTACCCATTCCATGGGTCTCAACTCTCCAGGTTTAAGGGATTCTTCCTTCAGCTAAAACATGCATGTAGAACCCAGACTATGATCCACCGTGTGATTGGGAAACGTGTTCAAAGGTGTCTCAGTTTTTGTCCCCTGTTACTCGGGTGCAACATTCCAGACGCTTTACTAACACTCTCCCCACTTGGAGAGTCAGTGCCTTTAACCTCCTGTTTGTCCCAGTTTGCAATTTCTGCGGAAAATGAACAGGAATAGGGAGAACCAATGAGAGACTAGCTGGAGGTGTCTGGACGGGCAAATTTAACTCTCATTTCCCACCAGGAAGAGGAATGAACCAAAGGCTCAGCGTGCCATGCCGGAACGACACTAGGGCCTGAAGCAATCCTGCGGTGTTGCGGCCAGCTCACAAGAAAGCGAGTTGAAGAAAGGAGCTCATTGGCACTGTCATTCACAGACCTGCAGAGTTATAAATGACAGCTATCGTCCAAAAATATATTGGAGTAAGGCTGCGAAGAGGACTTGAGAGCGGGGCAGAATTGCAGGAAACCGATTTCAGGAGGTAGACTGGAATTGCATGTAAAGCATAGGAAAAGAGGCAGAACGTCCACAATGATGCACTTGGCCAAAAAGGGCGTATGCGTTTTTTCCTGAATATATTCAGGAAAAAACGCATACGCCCTTTTTGGCCAACCAAGCAAGCTTGCAAAGGAAATCTGCACTACAATGAAGTCTCACTGCCCCCCGGTCTAAAGGGCCATCTGAAAAAAGTGTAAAATCCAGAAAGGCAGGACAGGCCATGGAGAACTGGGAGCCTTGTTATGCTGATGGGCGGGAAGTAATTTGCCAACAGCCACTCTGGAGAAGTGTATGGTGTTTCCTGAAACATCTACAAAACAAAGCAACAGAGCCTAGGGCACTTCCACTTATGGTCCTATAGCTTAGGGAAATTAAAATCAAAAAGACACAGCCACCCCAAAGTTTGGGACGGCTCTGTTTACAAGAACCTCGTTTACGGTACAAGTTCAATATTGCAGAAAGCGAAAAATGGATAAAGAAGTTGTAGTACTTACATACAATGCAATATCACTCAGCAATGAAATCTATGTCATCAGGCCCGTAGCAGCATAATGAGTGGATTCAGGTACGATGATTCTAAGTGAAACAAGTCACACAGAAAAAGAAACATCATAAGATATCACTACTACACGGAATGTAAACTTGGCTACCCAGGAACTGAATTACAAAACAGAACAGGGTCTCAAATGTAGAAAACCAACTTATGCTTGCTTAAGGGGAAAGGTGAGTTGGGGTGCTGCATAAAACCAGAGATTGAAATTAGCACAGATACCGTTCCATAAGCCAAATATGTAATAGACAAGAGCTACTCCTTGCTCAACGAAGTGGACTCAACACCCCATATTAAACGCCCAAGAATATACCTGACTAGTAAGAATCTTAAAACCTATGGATTTATATGTCTCCAAAAGAAAATCAAGAGTGTGTACAGTGCCATAAATGCAGCAGTGATAGGATTGGTGAGGATCGGTGAGCAAATGCATACTCTTTGAAGCCATATTGCATGGTACCCATTCCATGGGTCTCAACTCTCCAGGTTTAAGGGATTCTTCCTTCAGCTAAAACATGCATGTGGAACCCAGAGTATGATCCACCGTGTGATTGGGAAACGTGTTCAAAGGTGTCTCAGTTTTCGTCCCCTGGTACTCGGGTGCAACATTCCAGATGCTTTACTAACTCTCTCCCCACTTGTAGAGTCAGTGCCTTTAACCTCCTGTTTGGCCCAGTTTGCAATTTCTGCGGAAAATGAACAGGAATAGGGAGAACCAATGAGAGACTAGCTGGAGGTGTCTGGACGGGCAAATTTAACTCTCATTCCCCACCAGGAAGAGGAATTAACCAAAGGCTCAGCGTGCCGTGCCGGAACCACACTAGGGCCTGAAGCAATCCTGCGGTGTTGCGGGCAGCTCACAAGAAAGCGAGTTGAAGAAAGGAGCTCAGGGTCACTGTCACTCACAAACATGCAGAGTTATAAATGACAGCTATCGTCCAAAAATATACTGAAGTAAGGCTGCCAAGAGGACTTGAAAGTGGGGCAGAATTGCAGAAACCGATTTCAGGAGGTAGACTGGAATTGCATGTAAAGCATAGGAAAAGAGGCAGAACGTCCACAATGATGCACTTGGCCAAAAAGGGCGTATGCGTTTTTTCCTGAATATATTCAGGAAAAAACGCATACGCCCTTTTTGGCCAACCAAGCAAGCTTGCAAAGGAAATCTGCACTACAATGAAGTCTCACTGCCCCCCGGTCTAAAGGGCCATCTGAAAAAAGTGTAAAATCCAGAAAGGCAGGACAGGCCATGGAGAACTGGGAGCCTTGTTATGCTGATGGGCGGGATGTAATTTGCCAACAGCCACTCTGGAGAAGTGTATGGTGTTTCCTGAAACATCTAAAAAACAAAGCAACAGAGCCTAGGGCACTTCCACTTATGGTCGTATAGCTTAGGGAAATTGAAATCAAAAAGACACAGCCACCCCAAAGTTTGGGACGGCTCTGTTTACAAGAACCTCGTTTACGGTACAAGTTCAATATTGCAGAAAGCGAAAAATGGATAAAGAAGTTGTAGTACTTACATACAATGCAATATCACTCAGCAATGAAATCTATGTCATCAGGCCCGTAGCAGCATAATGAGTGGATTCAGGTACGATGATTCTAAGTGAAACAAGTCACACAGAAAAAGAAACATCATAAGATATCACTACTACACGGAATGTAAACTTGGCTACCCAGGAACTGAATTACAAAACAGAACAGGGTCTCAAATGTAGAAAACCAACTTATGCTTGCTTAAGGGGAAAGGTGAGTTGGGGTGCTGCATAAAACCAGAGATTGAAATTAGCACAGATACCGTTCCATAAGCCAAATATGTAATAGACAAGAGCTACTCCTTGCTCAACGAAGTGGACTCAACACCCCATATTAAACGCCCAAGAATATACCTGACTAGTAAGAATCTTAAAACCTATGGATTTATATGTCTCCGAAAGAGAATCAAGCATGTGTACAGCGGCATAAACGCAGCAGTGATAGGATTGGTGAGGATCGGTGAGCAAATGTATACTCTTTGAAGCCATATTGCATGGTACCCATTCCATGGGTCTCAACTCTCCAGGTTTAAGGGATTCTTCCTTCAGCTAAAACATGCATGTGGAACCCAGAGTATGATCCACCGTGTGATTGGGAAACGTGTTCAAAGGTGTCTCAGTTTTCGTCCCCTGGTACTCGGGTGCAACATTCCAGATGCTTTACTAACTCTCTCCCCACTTGTAGAGTCAGTGCCTTTAACCTCCTGTTTGGCCCAGTTTGCAATTTCTGCGGAAAATGAACAGGAATAGGGAGAACCAATGAGAGACTAGCTGGAGGTGTCTGGACGGGCAAATTTAACTCTCATTCCCCACCAGGAAGAGGAATTAACCAAAGGCTCAGCGTGCCGTGCCGGAACCACACTAGGGCCTGAAGCAATCCTGCGGTGTTGCGGCCAGCTCACAAGAAAGCGAGTTGAAGAAAGGAGCTCAGGGGCACTGTCACTCACAAACATGCAGAGTTATAAATGACAGCTATCGTCCAAAAATATATTGAAGTAAGGCTGCCAAGAGGACTTGAAAGTGGGGCAGAATTGCAGGAAACCGATTTCAGGAGGTAGACTGGAATTGCATGTAAAGCACAGGAAAAGAGGCAGAACGTCCACAATGATGCACTTGGCCAAAAAGGGCGTATGCGTTTTTTCCTGAATATATTCAGGAAAAAACGCATACGCCCTTTTTGGCGAACCAAGCAAGCTTGCAAAGGAAATCTGCACTACAATGAAGTCTCACTGCCCCCCGGTCAAAAGGGCCATCTGAAAAAAGTGTAAAATCCAGAAAGGCAGGACAGGCCATGGAGAACTGGGAGCCTTGTTATGCTGATGGGCGGGATGTAAATTGCCAACAGCCACTCTGGAGAAGTGTATGGTGTTTCCTGAAACATCTAAAAAACAAAGCAACAGAGCCTAGGGCACTTCCACTTATGGTCCTATAGCTTAGGGAAATTAAAATCAAAAAGACACAGCCACCCCAAAGTTTGGGACGGCTCTGTTTACAAGAACCTCGTTTACGGTACAAGTTCAATATTGCAGAAAGCGAAAAATGGATAAAGAAGCTGTAGTACTTACATACAATGCAATATCACTCAGAAATGAAATCTATGTCATCAGGCCCGTAGCAGCATAATGAGTGGATTCAGGTACGATGATTCTAAGTGAAACAAGTCACACAGAAAAAGAAACATCATAAGATATCACTACTACACGGAATGTAAACTTGGCTACCCAGGAACTGAATTACAAAACAGAACAGGGTCTCAAATGTAGAAAACCAACTTATGCTTGCTTAAGGGGAAAGGTGAGTTGGGGTGCTGCATAAAACCACAGATTGAAATTAGCACAGATACCGTTCCATAAGCCAAATATGTAATAGACAAGAGCTACTCCTTGCTCAACGAAGTGGACTCAACACCCCATATTAAACGCCTAAGAATATACCTGACTAGTAAGAATCTTAAAACCTATGGATTTATATGTCTCCAAAGGAGAATCAAGAGTGTGTACAGTGCCATAAACGCAGCAGTGATAGGATTGGTGAGGATCGGTGAGCAAATGCAGACCCTTTGAAGTCATATTGCATGGTACCCATCCCATGGGTCTCAACTCTCCAGGTTTAAGGGATTCTTCCTTCAGCTAAAACATGCATGTAGAACCCAGACTATGATCCACCGCGTGATTGGGAAACGTGTTCAAAGGTGTCTCAGTTTTTGTCCCCTGTTACTCGGGTGCAACATCCCAGACGCTTTACTAACACTCTCCCCACTTGGAGAGTCAGTGCCTTTAACCTCCTGTTTGGCCCAGTTTGCAATTTCTGCGGAAAATGAACAGGAATAGGGAGAACCAATGAGAGACTAGCTGGAGGTGTCTGCACGGGCAAATTTAACTCTCATTTCCCACCAGGAAGAGGAATTAACCAAAGGCTCAGCGTGCCATGCCGGAACGACACTAGGGCCTGAAGCAATCCTGCGGTGTTGCGGCCAGCTCACAAGAAAGCGAGTTGAAGAAAGGAGCTCATTGGCACTGTCATTCACAGACCTGCAGAGTTATAAATGACAGCTATCGTCCAAAAATATATTGGAGTAAGTCTGCGAAGAGGACTTCAGAGCGGGGCAGAATTGCAGGAAACCGATTTCAGGAGGTAGACTGGAATTGCATGTAAAGCATAGGAAAAGAGGCAGAACGTCCACAATGATGCACTTGGCCAAAAAGGGCGTATGCGTTTTTTCCTGAATATATTCAGGAAAAAACGCATACGCCCTTTTTGGCCAACCAAGCAAGCTTGCAAAGGAAATCTGCACTACAATGAAGTCTCACTGCCCCCCGGTCTAAAGGGCCATCTGAAAAAAGTGTAAAATCCAGAAAGGCAGGACAGGCCATGGAGAACTGGGAGCCTTGTTATGCTGATGGGCGGGATGTAAATTGCCAACAGCCACTCTGGAGCAGTGTATGGTGTTTCCTGAAACATCTACAAAACAAAGCAACAGAGCCTAGGGCACTTCCACTTATGGTCCTATAGCTTAGGGAAATTAAAATCAAAAAGACAAAGCCACCCCAAAGTTTGGGACGGCTCTGTTTACAAGAACCTCGTTTACGGTACAAGTTCAATATTGCAGAAAGAGAAAAATGGATAAAGAAGTTGTAGTACTTACATACAATGCAATATCACTCAGCAATGAAATCTATGTCATCAGGCCCGTAGCAGCATAATGAGTGGATTCAGGTACGATGATTCTAAGTGAAACAAGTCACACAGAAAAAGAAACATCATAAGATATCACTACTACACGGAATGTAAACTTGGCTACACAGGAACTGAATTACAAAACAGAACAGGGTCTCAAATGTAGAAAACCAACTTATGCTTGCTTAAGGGGAAAGGTGAGTTGGGGTGCTGCATAAAACCACAGATTGAAATTAGCACAGATACCGTTCCATAAGCCAAACATGTAATAGACAAGAACTACACCTTGCTCAACGAAGTGGACTCAACACCCCATATTAAACGCCTAAGAATATACCTGACTAGTAAGAATCTTAAAACCTATGGATTTATATGTCTCCGAAAGAGAATCAAGCATGTGTACAGCGGCATAAATGCAGCAGTGATAGGATTGGTGAGGATCGGTGAGCAAATGCAGACCCTTTGAAGTCATATTGCATGGTACCCATTCCATGGGTCTCAACTCTCCAGGTTTAAGGGATTCTTCCTTCAGCTAAAACATGCATGTGGAACCCAGAGTATGATCCACCGTGTGATTGGGAAACGTGTTCAAAGGTGTCTCAGTTTTCGTCCCCTGGTACTCGGGTGCAACATTCCAGACGCTTTACTAACTCTCTCCCCACTTGGAGAGTCAGTGCCTTTAACCTCCTGTTTGGCCCAGTTTGCAATTTCTGCGGAAAATGAACAGGAATAGGGAGAACCAATGAGAGACTAGCTGGAGGTGTCTGCACGGGCAAATTTAACTCTCATTTCCCACCAGGAAGAGGAATTAACCAAAGGCTCAGCGTGCCATGCCGGAACGACACTAGGGCCTGAAGCAATCCTGCGGTGTTGCGGCCAGCTCACAAGAAAGCGAGTTGAAGAAAGGAGCTCATTGGCACTGTCATTCACAGACCTGCAGAGTTATAAATGACAGCTATCGTCCAAAAATATATTGGAGTAAGTGTGCGAAGAGGACTTGAGAGCGGGGCAGAATTGCAGGAAACCGATTTCAGGAGGTAGACTGGAATTGCATGTAAAGCATAGGAAAAGAGGCAGAACGTCCACAATGATGCACTTGGCCAAAAAGGGCGTATGCGTTTTTTCCTGAATATATTCAGGAAAAAACGCATACGCCCTTTTTGGCCAACCAAGCAAGCTTGCAAAGGAAATCTGCACTACAATGAAGTCTCACTGCCCCCCGGTCTAAAGGGCCATCTGAAAAAAGTGTAAAATCCAGAAAGGCAGGACAGGCCATGGAGAACTGGGAGCCTTGTTATGCTGATGGGCGGGATGTAAATTGCCAACAGCCACTCTGGAGAAGTGTATGTTGTTTCCTGAAACATCTACAAAACAAAGCAACAGAGCCTAGGGCACTTCCACTTATGGTCCTATAGCTTAGGGAAATTAAAATCAAAAAGACAAAGCCACCCCAAAGTTTGGGACGGCTCTGTTTACAAGAACCTCGTTTACGGTACAAGTTCAATATTGCAGAAAGAGAAAAATGGATAAAGAAGTTGTAGTACTTACATACAATGCAATATCACTCAGCAATGAAATCTATGTCATCAGGCCCGTAGCAGCATAATGAGTGGATTCAGGTACGATGATTCTAAGTGAAACAAGTCACACAGAAAAAGAAACATCATAAGATATCACTACTACACGGAATGTAAACTTGGCTACACAGGAACTGAATTACAAAACAGAACAGGGTCTCAAATGTAGAAAACCAACTTATGCTTGCTTAAGGGGAAAGGTGAGTTGGGGTGCTGCATAAAACCACAGATTGAAATTAGCACAGATACCGTTCCATAAGCCAAACATGTAATAGACAAGAACTACACCTTGCTCAACGAAGTGGACTCAGCACCCCATATTAAACGCCCAAGGATATACCTGACTAGTAAGAATCTTAAAACCTATGGATTTATATGTCTCCAAAAGAGAATCAAGAGTGTGTACAGTGCCATAAATGCAGCAGTGATAGGATTGGTGAGGATCGGTGAGCAAATGCATACTCTTTGAAGCCATATTGCATGGTACCCATTCCATGGGTCTCAACTCTCCAGGTTTAAGGGATTCTTCCTTCAGCTAAAACATGCATGTGGAACCCAGAGTACGATCCACCGTGTGATTGGGAAACGTGTTCAAAGGTGTCTCAGTTTTCGTCCACTGGTACTCGGGTGCAACATTCCAGACGCTTTACTAACTCTCTCCCCACTTGTAGAGTCAGTGCCTTTAACCTCCTGTTTGGCCCAGTTTGCAATTTCTGCGGAAAATGAACAGGAATAGGGAGAACCAATGAGAGACTAGCTGGAGGTGTCTGGACGGGCAAATTTAACTCTCATTCCCCACCAGGAAGAGGAATTAACCAAAGGCTCAGCGTGCCGTGCCGGAACCACACTAGGGCCTGAAGCAATCCTGCGGTGTTGCGGGCAGCTCACAAGAAAGCGAGTTGAAGAAAGGAGCTCAGGGGCACTGTCACTCACAAACATGCAGAGTTATAAATGACAGCTATCGTCCAAAAATATATTGAAGTAAGGCTGCCAAGAGGACTTGAAAGTGGGGCAGAATTGCAGGAAACCGATTTCAGGAGGTAGACTGGAATTGCATGTAAAGCACAGGAAAAGAGGCAGAACGTCCACAATGATGCACTTGGCCAAAAAGGGCGTATGCGTTTTTTCCTGAATATATTCAGGAAAAAAGGCATACGCCCTTTTTGGCGAACCAAGCAAGCTTGCAAAGGAAATCTGCACTACAATGAAGTCTCACTGCCCCCCGGTCAAAAGGGCCATCTGAAAAAAGTGTAAAATCCAGAAAGGCAGGACAGGCCATGGAGAACTGGGAGCCTTGTTATGCTGATGGGCGGGATGTAAATTGCCAACAGCCACTCTGGAGAAGTGTATGGTGTTTCCTGAAACATCTAAAAAACAAAGCAACAGAGCCTAGGGCACTTCCACTTATGGTCCTATAGCTTAGGGAAATTAAAATCAAAAAGACACAGCCACCCCAAAGTTTGGGACGGCTCTGTTTACAAGAACCTCGTTTACGGTACAAGTTCAATATTGCAGAAAGCGAAAAATGGATAAAGAAGCTGTAGTACTTACATACAATGCAATATCACTCAGCAATGAAATCTATGTCATCAGGCCCGTAGCAGCATAATGAGTGGATTCAGGTACGATGATTCTAAGTGAAACAAGTCACACAGAAAAAGAAACATCATAAGATATCACTACTACACGGAATGTAAACTTGGCTACACAGGAACTGAATTACAAAACAGAACAGGGTCTCAAATGTAGAAAACCAACTTATGCTTGCTTAAGGGGAAAGGTGAGTTGGGGTGCTGCATAAAACCACAGATTGAAATTAGCACAGATACCGTTCCATAAGCCAAACATGTAATAGACAAGAACTACACCTTGCTCAACGAAGTGGACTCAACACCCCATATTAAACGCCTAAGAATATACCTGACTAGTAAGAATCTTAAAACCTATGGATTTATATGTCTCCGAAAGAGAATCAAGCATGTGTACAGCGGCATAAATGCAGCAGTGATAGGATTGGTGAGGATCGGTGAGCAAATGCAGACCCTTTGAAGTCATATTGCATGGTACCCATTCCATGGGTCTCAACTCTCCAGGTTTAAGGGATTCTTCCTTCAGCTAAAACATGCATGTGGAACCCAGAGTATGATCCACCGTGTGATTGGGAAACGTGTTCAAAGGTGTCTCAGTTTTCGTCCCCTGGTACTCGGGTGCAACATTCCAGACGCTTTACTAACTCTCTCCCCACTTGGAGAGTCAGTGCCTTTAACCTCCTGTTTGGCCCAGTTTGCAATTTCTGCGGAAAATGAACAGGAATAGGGAGAACCAATGAGAGACTAGCTGGAGGTGTCTGCACGGGCAAATTTAACTCTCATTTCCCACCAGGAAGAGGAATTAACCAAAGGCTCAGCGTGCCATGCCGGAACGACACTAGGGCCTGAAGCAATCCTGCGGTGTTGCGGCCAGCTCACAAGAAAGCGAGTTGAAGAAAGGAGCTCATTGGCACTGTCATTCACAGACCTGCAGAGTTATAAATGACAGCTATCGTCCAAAAATATATTGGAGTAAGTGTGCGAAGAGGACTTGAGAGCGGGGCAGAATTGCAGGAAACCGATTTCAGGAGGTAGACTGGAATTGCATGTAAAGCATAGGAAAAGAGGCAGAACGTCCACAATGATGCACTTGGCCAAAAAGGGCGTATGCGTTTTTTCCTGAATATATTCAGGAAAAAACGCATACGCCCTTTTTGGCCAACCAAGCAAGCTTGCAAAGGAAATCTGCACTACAATGAAGTCTCACTGCCCCCCGGTCTAAAGGGCCATCTGAAAAAAGTGTAAAATCCAGAAAGGCAGGACAGGCCATGGAGAACTGGGAGCCTTGTTATGCTGATGGGCGGGATGTAAATTGCCAACAGCCACTCTGGAGAAGTGTATGTTGTTTCCTGAAACATCTACAAAACAAAGCAACAGAGCCTAGGGCACTTCCACTTATGGTCCTATAGCTTAGGGAAATTAAAATCAAAAAGACAAAGCCACCCCAAAGTTTGGGACGGCTCTGTTTACAAGAACCTCGTTTACGGTACAAGTTCAATATTGCAGAAAGAGAAAAATGGATAAAGAAGTTGTAGTACTTACATACAATGCAATATCACTCAGCAATGAAATCTATGTCATCAGGCCCGTAGCAGCATAATGAGTGGATTCAGGTACGATGATTCTAAGTGAAACAAGTCACACAGAAAAAGAAACATCATAAGATATCACTACTACACGGAATGTAAACTTGGCTACACAGGAACTGAATTACAAAACAGAACAGGGTCTCAAATGTAGAAAACCAACTTATGCTTGCTTAAGGGGAAAGGTGAGTTGGGGTGCTGCATAAAACCACAGATTGAAATTAGCACAGATACCGTTCCATAAGCCAAACATGTAATAGACAAGAACTACACCTTGCTCAACGAAGTGGACTCAGCACCCCATATTAAACGCCCAAGGATATACCTGACTAGTAAGAATCTTAAAACCTATGGATTTATATGTCTCCAAAAGAGAATCAAGAGTGTGTACAGTGCCATAAATGCAGCAGTGATAGGATTGGTGAGGATCGGTGAGCAAATGCATACTCTTTGAAGCCATATTGCATGGTACCCATTCCATGGGTCTCAACTCTCCAGGTTTAAGGGATTCTTCCTTCAGCTAAAACATGCATGTGGAACCCAGAGTACGATCCACCGTGTGATTGGGAAACGTGTTCAAAGGTGTCTCAGTTTTCGTCCACTGGTACTCGGGTGCAACATTCCAGACGCTTTACTAACTCTCTCCCCACTTGTAGAGTCAGTGCCTTTAACCTCCTGTTTGGCCCAGTTTGCAATTTCTGCGGAAAATGAACAGGAATAGGGAGAACCAATGAGAGACTAGCTGGAGGTGTCTGGACGGGCAAATTTAACTCTCATTCCCCACCAGGAAGAGGAATTAACCAAAGGCTCAGCGTGCCGTGCCGGAACCACACTAGGGCCTGAAGCAATCCTGCGGTGTTGCGGGCAGCTCACAAGAAAGCGAGTTGAAGAAAGGAGCTCAGGGGCACTGTCACTCACAAACATGCAGAGTTATAAATGACAGCTATCGTCCAAAAATATATTGAAGTAAGGCTGCCAAGAGGACTTGAAAGTGGGGCAGAATTGCAGGAAACCGATTTCAGGAGGTAGACTGGAATTGCATGTAAAGCACAGGAAAAGAGGCAGAACGTCCACAATGATGCACTTGGCCAAAAAGGGCGTATGCGTTTTTTCCTGAATATATTCAGGAAAAAAGGCATACGCCCTTTTTGGCGAACCAAGCAAGCTTGCAAAGGAAATCTGCACTACAATGAAGTCTCACTGCCCCCCGGTCAAAAGGGCCATCTGAAAAAAGTGTAAAATCCAGAAAGGCAGGACAGGCCATGGAGAACTGGGAGCCTTGTTATGCTGATGGGCGGGATGTAAATTGCCAACAGCCACTCTGGAGAAGTGTATGGTGTTTCCTGAAACATCTAAAAAACAAAGCAACAGAGCCTAGGGCACTTCCACTTATGGTCCTATAGCTTAGGGAAATTAAAATCAAAAAGACACAGCCACCCCAAAGTTTGGGACGGCTCTGTTTACAAGAACCTCGTTTACGGTACAAGTTCAATATTGCAGAAAGCGAAAAATGGATAAAGAAGCTGTAGTACTTACATACAATGCAATATCACTCAGCAATGAAATCTATGTCATCAGGCCCGTAGCAGCATAATGAGTGGATTCAGGTACGATGATTCTAAGTGAAACAAGTCACACAGAAAAAGAAACATCATAAGATATCACTACTACACGGAATGTAAACTTGGCTACCCAGGAACTGAATTACAAAACAGAACAGGGTCTCAAATGTAGAAAACCAACTTATGCTTGCTTAAGGGGAAAGGTGAGTTGGGGTGCTGCATAAAACCACAGATTGAAATTAGCACAGATACCGTTCCATAAGCCAAATATGTAATAGACAAGAGCTACTCCTTGCTCAACGAAGTGGACTCAACACCCCATATTAAACGCCTAAGAATATACCTGACTAGTAAGAATCTTAAAACCTATGGATTTATATGTCTCCAAAGGAGAATCAAGAGTGTGTACAGTGCCATAAATGCAGCAGTGATAGGATTGGTGAGGATCGGTGAGCAAATGCAGACCCTTTGAAGTCATATTGCATGGTACCCATCCCATGGGTCTCAACTCTCCAGGTTTAAGGGATTCTTCCTTCAGCTAAAACATGCATGTAGAACCCAGGCTATGATCCACCGCGTGATTGGGAAACGTGTTCAAAGGTGTCTCAGTTTTTGTCCCCTGTTACTCGGGTGCAACATTCCAGACGCTTTACTAACACTCTCCCCACTTGGAGAGTCAGTGCCTTTAACCTCCTGTTTGGCCCAGTTTGCAATTTCTGCGGAAAATGAACAGGAATAGGGAGAACCAATGAGAGACTAGCTGGAGGTGTCTGGACGGGCAAATTTAACTCTCATTTCCCACCAGGAAGAGGAATTAACCAAAGGCTCAGCGTGCCATGCCGGAACGACACTAGGGCCTGAAGCAATCCTGCGGTGTTGCGGCCAGCTCACAAGAAAGCGAGTTGAAGAAAGGAGCTCATTGGCACTGTCATTCACAGACCTGCAGAGTTATAAATGACAGCTATCGTCCAAAAATATATTGGAGTAAGTCTGCGAAGAGGACTTCAGAGCGGGGCAGAATTGCAGGAAACCGATTTCAGGAGGTAGACTGGAATTGCATGTAAAGCATAGGAAAAGAGGCAGAACGTCCACAATGATGCACTTGGCCAAAAAGGGCGTATGCGTTTTTTCCTGAATATATTCAGGAAAAAACGCATACGCCCTTTTTGGCCAACCAAGCAAGCTTGCAAAGGAAATCTGCACTACAATGAAGTCTCACTGCCCCCCGGTCTAAAGGGCCATCTGAAAAAAGTGTAAAATCCAGAAAGGCAGGACAGGCCATGGAGAACTGGGAGCCTTGTTATGCTGATGGGCGGGATGTAAATTGCCAACAGCCACTCTGGAGCAGTGTATGGTGTTTCCTGAAACATCTACAAAACAAAGCAACAGAGCCTAGGGCACTTCCACTTATGGTCCTATAGCTTAGGGAAATTAAAATCAAAAAGACAAAGCCACCCCAAAGTTTGGGATGGCTCTGTTTACAAGAACCTCGTTTACGGTACAAGTTCAATATTGCAGAAAGAGAAAAATGGATAAAGAAGTTGTAGTACTTACATACAATGCAATATCACTCAGCAATGAAATCTATGTCATCAGGCCCGTAGCAGCATAATGAGTGGATTCAGGTACGATGATTCTAAGTGAAACAAGTCACACAGAAAAAGAAACATCATAAGATATCACTACTACACGGAATGTAAACTTGGCTACACAGGAACTGAATTACAAAACAGAACAGGGTCTCAAATGTAGAAAACCAACTTATGCTTGCTTAAGGGGAAAGGTGAGTTGGGGTGCTGCATAAAACCACAGATTGAAATTAGCACAGATACCGTTCCATAAGCCAAACATGTAATAGACAAGAACTACACCTTGCTCAACGAAGTGGACTCAACACCCCATATTAAACGCCTAAGAATATACCTGACTAGTAAGAATCTTAAAACCTATGGATTTATATGTCTCCGAAAGAGAATCAAGCATGTGTACAGCGGCATAAATGCAGCAGTGATAGGATTGGTGAGGATCGGTGAGCAAATGCAGACCCTTTGAAGTCATATTGCATGGTACCCATTCCATGGGTCTCAACTCTCCAGGTTTAAGGGATTCTTCCTTCAGCTAAAACATGCATGTGGAACCCAGAGTATGATCCACCGTGTGATTGGGAAACGTGTTCAAAGGTGTCTCAGTTTTCGTCCCCTGGTACTCGGGTGCAACATTCCAGACGCTTTACTAACTCTCTCCCCACTTGGAGAGTCAGTGCCTTTAACCTCCTGTTTGGCCCAGTTTGCAATTTCTGCGGAAAATGAACAGGAATAGGGAGAACCAATGAGAGACTAGCTGGAGGTGTCTGCACGGGCAAATTTAACTCTCATTTCCCACCAGGAAGAGGAATTAACCAAAGGCTCAGCGTGCCATGCCGGAACGACACTAGGGCCTGAAGCAATCCTGCGGTGTTGCGGCCAGCTCACAAGAAAGCGAGTTGAAGAAAGGAGCTCATTGGCACTGTCATTCACAGACCTGCAGAGTTATAAATGACAGCTATCGTCCAAAAATATATTGGAGTAAGTGTGCGAAGAGGACTTGAGAGCGGGGCAGAATTGCAGGAAACCGATTTCAGGAGGTAGACTGGAATTGCATGTAAAGCATAGGAAAAGAGGCAGAACGTCCACAATGATGCACTTGGCCAAAAAGGGCGTATGCGTTTTTTCCTGAATATATTCAGGAAAAAACGCATACGCCCTTTTTGGCCAACCAAGCAAGCTTGCAAAGGAAATCTGCACTACAATGAAGTCTCACTGCCCCCCGGTCTAAAGGGCCATCTGAAAAAAGTGTAAAATCCAGAAAGGCAGGACAGGCCATGGAGAACTGGGAGCCTTGTTATGCTGATGGGCGGGATGTAAATTGCCAACAGCCACTCTGGAGAAGTGTATGGTGTTTCCTGAAACATCTAAAAAACAAAGCAACAGAGCCTAGGGCACTTCCACTTATGGTCCTATAGCTTAGGGAAATTAAAATCAAAAAGACAAAGCCACCCCAAAGTTTGGGACGGCTCTGTTTACAAGAACCTCGTTTACGGTACAAGTTCAATATTGCAGAAAGAGAAAAATGGATAAAGAAGTTGTAGTACTTACATACAATGCAATATCACTCAGCAATGAAATCTATGTCATCAGGCCCGTAGCAGCATAATGAGTGGATTCAGGTACGATGATTCTAAGTGAAACAAGTCACACAGAAAAAGAAACATCATAAGATATCACTACTACACGGAATGTAAACTTGGCTACACAGGAACTGAATTACAAAACAGAACAGGGTCTCAAATGTAGAAAACCAACTTATGCTTGCTTAAGGGGAAAGGTGAGTTGGGGTGCTGCATAAAACCACAGATTGAAATTAGCACAGATACCGTTCCATAAGCCAAACATGTAATAGACAAGAACTACACCTTGCTCAACGAAGTGGACTCAGCACCCCATATTAAACGCCCAAGGATATACCTGACTAGTAAGAATCTTAAAACCTATGGATTTATATGTCTCCAAAAGAGAATCAAGAGTGTGTACAGTGCCATAAATGCAGCAGTGATAGGATTGGTGAGGATCGGTGAGCAAATGCATACTCTTTGAAGCCATATTGCATGGTACCCATTCCATGGGTCTCAACTCTCCAGGTTTAAGGGATTCTTCCTTCAGCTAAAACATGCATGTGGAACCCAGAGTACGATCCACCGTGTGATTGGGAAACGTGTTCAAAGGTGTCTCAGTTTTCGTCCACTGGTACTCGGGTGCAACATTCCAGACGCTTTACTAACTCTCTCCCCACTTGGAGAATCAGTGCCTTTAACCTCCTGTTTGGCCCAGTTTGCAATTTCTGCGGAAAATGAACAGGAATAGGGAGAACCAATGAG
Source organism: Grampus griseus (assembly GCF_964374135.1). NCBI lineage: Eukaryota > Metazoa > Chordata > Mammalia > Artiodactyla > Delphinidae > Grampus > Grampus griseus. The sequence continues at coordinate 99,955 of NW_028133034.1, forward strand.
AGACTAGCTGGAGGTGTCTGGACGGGCAAATTTAACTCTCATTTCCCACCAGGAAGAGGAATTAACCAAAGGCTCAGCGTGCCGTGCCGGAACCACACTAGGGCATGAAGCAATCCTGCGGTGTTGTGGCCAGCTCACAAGAAAGCGAGTTGAAGAAAGGAGCTCAGGGGCACTGTCACTCACAAACATGCAGAGTTATAAATGATAGCTATCGTCCAAAAATATATTGAAGTAAGGCTGCCAAGAGGACTTGAAAGCGGGGCAGAATTGCAGGAAACCGATTTCAGGAGGTAGACTGGAATTGCATGTAAAGCACAGGAAAAGAGGCAGAACGTCCACAATGATGCACTTGGCCAAAAAGGGCGTATGCGTTTTTTCCTGAATATATTCAGGAAAAAACGCATACGCCCTTTTTGGCCAACCAAGCAAGCTTGCAAAGGAAATCTGCACTACAATGAAGTCTCACTGCCCCCCGGTCAAAAGGGCCATCTGAAAAAAGTGTAAAATCCAGAAAGGCAGGACAGGCCATGGAGAACTGGGAGCCTTGTTATGCTGATGGGCCGGATGTAAATTGCCAACAGCCACTCTGGAGCAGTGTATGGTGTTTCCTGAAACATCTAAAAAACAAAGCAACAGAGCCTAGGGCACTTCCACTTATGGTTCTATAGCTTAGGGAAATTAAAATCAAAAAGACACAGCCACCCCAAAGTTTGGGACGGCTCTGTTTACAAGAACCTCGTTTACGGTACAAGTTCAATATTGCAGAAAGCGAAAAATGGATAAAGAAGTTGTAGTACTTACATACAATGCAATATCACTCAGCAATGAAATCTATGTCATCAGGCCCGTAGCAGCATAATGAGTGGATTCAGGTACGATGATTCTAAGTGAAACAAGTCACACAGAAAAAGAAACATCATAAGATATCACTACTACACGGAATGTAAACTTGGCTACACAGGAACTGAATTACAAAACAGAACAGGGTCTCAAATGTAGAAAACCAACTTATGCTTGCTTAAGGGGAAAGGTGAGTTGGGGTGCTGCATAAAACCAGAGATTGAAATTAGCACAGATACAGTTCCATAAGCCAAATATGTAATAGACAAGAGCTACTACTTGCTCAACGAAGTGGACTCAACACCCCATATTAAACGCCTAAGAATATACCTGACTAGTAAGAATCTTAAAACCTATGGATTTATATGTCTCCGAAAGAGAATCAAGCATGTGTACAGCGGCATAAATGCAGCAGTGATAGGATTGGTGAGGATCGGTGAGCAAATGCAGACCCTTTGAAGTCATATTGCATGGTACCCATTCCATGGGTCTCAACTCTCCAGGTTTAAGGGATTCTTCCTTCAGCTAAAACATGCATGTGGAACCCAGAGTATGATCCACCGTGTGATTGGGAAACGTGTTCAAAGGTGTCTCAGTTTTCGTCCCCTGGTACTCGGGTGCAACATTCCAGACGCTTTACTAACTCTCTCCCCACTTGGAGAGTCAGTGCCTTTAACCTCCTGTTTGGCCCAGTTTGCAATTTCTGCGGAAAATGAACAGGAATAGGGAGAACCAATGAGAGACTAGCTGGAGGTGTCTGCACGGGCAAATTTAACTCTCATTTCCCACCAGGAAGAGGAATTAACCAAAGGCTCAGCGTGCCGTGCCGGAACGACACTAGGGCCTGAAGCAATCCTGCGGTGTTGCGGCCAGCTCACAAGAAAGCGAGTTGAAGAAAGGAGCTCAGGGGCACTGTCATTCACAAACCTGCAGAGTTATAAATGACAGCTATCGTCCAAAAATATATTGAAGTAAGGCTGCCAAGAGGACTTGAAAGCGGGGCAGAATTGCAGGAAACCGATTTCAGGAGGTAGACTGGAATTGCATGTAAAGCACAGGAAAAGAGGCAGAACGTCCACAATGATGCACTTGGCCAAAAAGGGCGTATGCGTTTTTTCCTGAATATATTCAGGAAAAAACGCATACGCCCTTTTTGGCCAACCAAGCAAGCTTGCAAAGGAAATCTGCACTACAATGAAGTCTCCCTGCCCCCCGGTCTAAAGGGCCATCTGAAAAAAGTGTAAAATCCAGAAAGGCAGGACAGGCCATGGAGAACTGGGAGCCTTGTTATGCTGATGGGCGGGATGTAAATTGCCAACAGCCACTCTGGAGCAGTGTATGGTGTTTCCTGAAACATCTACAAAACAAAGCAACAGAGCCTAGGGCAATTCCACTTATGGTCCTATAGCTTAGGGAAATTAAAATCAAAAAGACAAAGCCACCCCAAAGTTTGGGACGGCTCTGTTTACAAGAACCTCGTTTACGGTACAAGTTCAATATTGCAGAAAGCGAAAAATGGATAAAGAAGTTGTAGTACTGACATACAATGCAATATCACTCAGCAATGAAATCTATGTCATCAGGCCCGTAGCAGCATAATGAGTGGATTCAGGTACGATGATTCTAAGTGAAACAAGTCACACAGAAAAAGAAACATCATAAGATATCACTACTACACGGAATGTAAACTTGGCTACACAGGAACTGAATTACAAAACAGAACAGGGTCTCAAATGTAGAAAACCAACTTATGCTTGCTTAAGGGGAAAGGTGAGTTGGGGTGCTGCATAAAACCACAGATTGAAATTAGCACAGATACCGTTCCATAAGCCAAATATGTAATAGACAAGAGCTACTCCTTGCTCAACGAAGTGGACTCAACACCCCATATTAAACGCCTAAGAATATACCTGACTAGTAAGAATCTTAAAACCTATGGATTTATATGTCTCCAAAGGAGAATCAAGAGTGTGTACAGTGCCATAAATGCAGCAGTGATAGGATTGGTGAGGATCGGTGAGCAAATGCAGACCCTTTGAAGTCATATTGCATGGTACCCATCCCATGGGTCTCAACTCTCCAGGTTTAAGGGATTCTTCCTTCAGCTAAAACATGCATGTAGAACCCAGACTATGATCCACCGCGTGATTGGGAAACGTGTTCAAAGGTGTCTCAGTTTTTGTCCCCTGTTACTCGGGTGCAACATTCCAGACGCTTTACTAACACTCTCCCCACTTGGAGAGTCAGTGCCTTTAACCTCCTGTTTGGCCCAGTTTGCAATTTCTGCGGAAAATGAACAGGAATAGGGAGAACCAATGAGAGACTAGCTGGAGGTGTCTGGACGGGCAAATTTAACTCTCATTTCCCACCAGGAAGAGGAATTAACCAAAGGCTCAGCGTGCCATGCCGGAACGACACTAGGGCCTGAAGCAATCCTGCGGTGTTGCGGCCAGCTCACAAGAAAGCGAGTTGAAGAAAGGAGCTCATTGGCACTGTCATTCACAGACCTGCAGAGTTATAAATGACAGCTATCGTCCAAAAATATATTGGAGTAAGTCTGCGAAGAGGACTTGAGAGCGGGGCAGAATTGCAGGAAACCGATTTCAGGAGGTAGACTGGAATTGCATGTAAAGCATAGGAAAAGAGGCAGAACGTCCACAATGATGCACTTGGCCAAAAAGGGCGTATGCGTTTTTTCCTGAATATATTCAGGAAAAAACGCATACGCCCTTTTTGGCCAACCAAGCAAGCTTGCAAAGGAAATCTGCACTACAATGAAGTCTCACTGCCCCCCGGTCTAAAGGGCCATCTGAAAAAAGTGTAAAATCCAGAAAGGCAGGAAAGGCCATGGAGAACTGGGAGCCTTGTTATGCTGATGGGCGGGATGTAAATTGCCAACAGCCACTCTGGAGCAGTGTATGGTGTTTCCTGAAACATCTACAAAACAAAGCAACAGAGCCTAGGGCACTTCCACTTATGGTCCTATAGCTTAGGGAAATTAAAATCAAAAAGACAAAGCCACCCCAAAGTTTGGGACGGCTCTGTTTACAAGAACCTCGTTTACGGTACAAGTTCAATATTGCAGAAAGAGAAAAATGGATAAAGAAGTTGTAGTACTTACATACAATGCAATATCACTCAGCAATGAAATCTATGTCATCAGGCCCGTAGCAGCATAATGAGTGGATTCAGGTACGATGATTCTAAGTGAAACAAGTCACACAGAAAAAGAAACATCATAAGATATCACTACTACACGGAATGTAAACTTGGCTACACAGGAACTGAATTACAAAACAGAACAGGGTCTCAAATGTAGAAAACCAACTTATGCTTGCTTAAGGGGAAAGGTGAGTTGGGGTGCTGCATAAAACCACAGATTGAAATTAGCACAGATACCGTTCCATAAGCCAAACATGTAATAGACAAGAACTACACCTTGCTCAACGAAGTGGACACAGCACCCCATATTAAACGCCCAAGGATATACCTGACTAGTAAGAATCTTAAAACCTATGGATTTATATGTCTCCAAAAGAGAATCAAGAGTGTGTACAGTGCCATAAATGCAGCAGTGATAGGATTGGTGAGGATCGGTGAGCAAATGCATACTCTTTGAAGCCATATTGCATGGTACCCATTCCATGGGTCTCAACTCTCCAGGTTTAAGGGATTCTTCCTTCAGCTAAAACATGCATGTGGAACCCAGAGTACGATCCACCGTGTGATTGGGAAACGTGTTCAAAGGTGTCTCAGTTTTCGTCCACTGGTACTCGGGTGCAACATTCCAGACGCTTTACTAACTCTCTCCCCACTTGGAGAATCAGTGCCTTTAACCTCCTGTTTGGCCCAGTTTGCAATTTCTGCGGAAAATGAACAGGAATAGGGAGAACCAATGAGAGACTAGCTGGAGGTGTCTGGACGGGCAAATTTAACTCTCATTTCCCACCAGGAAGAGGAATTAACCAAAGGCTCAGCGTGCCGTGCCGGAACCACACTAGGGCATGAAGCAATCCTGCGGTGTTGTGGCCAGCTCACAAGAAAGCGAGTTGAAGAAAGGAGCTCAGGGGCACTGTCACTCACAAACATGCAGAGTTATAAATGATTGCTATCGTCCAAAAATATATTGAAGTAAGGCTGCCAAGAGGACTTGAAAGCGGGGCAGAATTGCAGGAAACCGATTTCAGGAGGTAGACTGGAATTGCATGTAAAGCACAGGAAAAGAGGCAGAACGTCCACAATGATGCACTTGGCCAAAAAGGGCGTATGCGTTTTTTCCTGAATATATTCAGGAAAAAACGCATACGCCCTTTTTGGCCAACCAAGCAAGCTTGCAAAGGAAATCTGCACTACAATGAAGTCTCACTGCCCCCCGGTCAAAAGGGCCATCTGAAAAAAGTGTAAAATCCAGAAAGGCAGGACAGGCCATGGAGAACTGGGAGCCTTGTTATGCTGATGGGCCGGATGTAAATTGCCAACAGCCACTCTGGAGCAGTGTATGGTGTTTCCTGAAACATCTAAAAAACAAAGCAACAGAGCCTAGGGCACTTCCACTTATGGTTCTATAGCTTAGGGAAATTAAAATCAAAAAGACACAGCCACCCCAAAGTTTGGGACGGCTCTGTTTACAAGAACCTCGTTTACGGTACAAGTTCAATATTGCAGAAAGCGAAAAATGGATAAAGAATTTGTGGTACTTACGTACAATGCAATATCACTCAGCAATGAAATCTATGTCATCAGGCCCGTAGCAGCATAATGAGTGGATTCAGGTACGATGATTCTAAGTGAAACAAGTCACACAGAAAAAGAAACATCATAAGATATCACTACTACACGGAATGTAAACTTGGCTACACAGGAACTGAATTACAAAACAGAACAGGGTCTCAAATGTAGAAAACCAACTTATGCTTGCTTAAGGGGAAAGGTGAGTTGGGGTGCTGCATAAAACCAGAGATTGAAATTAGCACAGATACAGTTCCATAAGCCAAATATGTAATAGACAAGAGCTACTACTTGCTCAACGAAGTGGACTCAACACCCCATATTAAACGCCTAAGAATATACCTGACTAGTAAGAATCTTAAAACCTATGGATTTATATGTCTCCGAAAGAGAATCAAGCATGTGTACAGCCGCATAAATGCAGCAGTGATAGGATTGGTGAGGATCGGTGAGCAAATGCAGACCCTTTGAAGTCATATTGCATGGTACCCATTCCATGGGTCTCAACTCTCCAGGTTTAAGGGATTCTTCCTTCAGCTAAAACATGCATGTGGAACCCAGAGTATGATCCACCGTGTGATTGGGAAACGTGTTCAAAGGTGTCTCAGTTTTCGTCCCCTGGTACTCGGGTGCAACATTCCAGACGCTTTACTAACTCTCTCCCCACTTGGAGAGTCAGTGCCTTTAACCTCCTGTTTGGCCCAGTTTGCAATTTCTGCGGAAAATGAACAGGAATAGGGAGAACCAATGAGAGACTAGCTGGAGGTGTCTGCACGGGCAAATTTAACTCTCATTTCCCACCAGGAAGAGGAATTAACCAAAGGCTCAGCGTGCCGTGCCGGAACGACACTAGGGCCTGAAGCAATCCTGCGGTGTTGCGGCCAGCTCACAAGAAAGCGAGTTGAAGAAAGGAGCTCAGGGGCACTGTCATTCACAAACCTGCAGAGTTATAAATGACAGCTATCGTCCAAAAATATATTGAAGTAAGGCTGCCAAGAGGACTTGAAAGCGGGGCAGAATTGCAGGAAACCGATTTCAGGAGGTAGACTGGAATTGCATGTAAAGCACAGGAAAAGAGGCAGAACGTCCACAATGATGCACTTGGCCAAAAAGGGCGTATGCGTTTTTTCCTGAATATATTCAGGAAAAAACGCATACGCCCTTTTTGGCCAACCAAGCAAGCTTGCAAAGGAAATCTGCACTACAATGAAGTCTCCCTGCCCCCCGGTCTAAAGGGCCATCTGAAAAAAGTGTAAAATCCAGAAAGGCAGGACAGGCCATGGAGAACTGGGAGCCTTGTTATGCTGATGGGCGGGATGTAAATTGCCAACAGCCACTCTGGAGCAGTGTATGGTGTTTCCTGAAACATCTACAAAACAAAGCAACAGAGCCTAGGGCAATTCCACTTATGGTCCTATAGCTTAGGGAAATTAAAATCAAAAAGACAAAGCCACCCCAACGTTTGGGACGGCTCTGTTTACAAGAACCTCGTTTACGGTACAAGTTCAATATTGCAGAAAGCGAAAAATGGATAAAGAAGTTGTAGTACTGACATACAATGCAATATCACTCAGCAATGAAATCTATGTCATCAGGCCCGTAGCAGCATAATGAGTGGATTCAGGTACGATGATTCTAAGTGAAACAAGTCACACAGAAAAAGAAACATCATAAGATATCACTACTACACGGAATGTAAACTTGGCTACACAGGAACTGAATTACAAAACAGAACAGGGTCTCAAATGTAGAAAACCAACTTATGCTTGCTTAAGGGGAAAGGTGAGTTGGGGTGCTGCATAAAACCAGAGATTGAAATTAGCACAGATACCGTTCCATAAGCCAAACATGTAATAGACAAGAGCTACTCCTTGCTCAACGAAGTGGACTCAACACCCCATATTAAACGCCCAAGAATATACCTGACTAGTAAGAATCTTAAAACCTATGGATTTATATGTCTCCAAAAGAGAATCAAGAGTGTGTACAGTGCCATAAATGCAGCAGTGATAGGATTGGTGAGGATCGGTGAGCAAATGCATACTCTTTGAAGCCATATTGCATGGTACCCATTCCATGGGTCTCAACTCTCCAGGTTTAAGGGATTCTTCCTTCAGCTAAAACATGCATGTGGAACCCAGAGTACGATCCACAGTGTGATTGGGAAACGTGTTCAAAAGTGTCTCAGTTTTCGTCCACTGGTACTCGGGTGCAACATTCCAGACGCTTTACTAACTCTCTCCCCACTTGGAGAATCAGTGCCTTTAACCTCCTGTTTGGCCCAGTTTGCAATTTCTGCGGAAAATGAACAGGAATAGGGAGAACAAATGAGAGACTAGCTGGAGGTGTCTGGACGGGCAAATTTAACTCTCATTTCCCACCAGGAAGAGGAATTAACCAAAGGCTCAGTGTGCCGTGCCGGAACCACACTAGGGCATGAAGCAATCCTGCGGTGTTGTGGCCAGCTCACAAGAAATCGAGTTGAAGAAAAGAGCTCAGGGGCACTGTCACTCACAAACATGCAGAGTTATAAATGACAGCTATCGTCCAAAAATATATTGAAGTAAGGCTGCCAAGAGGACTTGAAAGTGGGGCAGAGTTGCAGGAAACCGATTTCAGGAGGTAGACTGGAATTGCATGTAAAGCACAGGAAAAGAGGCAGAACGTCCACAATGATGCACTTGGCCAAAAAGGGCGTATGCGTTTTTTCCTGAATATATTCAGGAAAAAACGCATACGCCCTTTTTGGCCAACCAAGCAAGCTTGCAAAGGAAATCTGCACTACAATGAAGTCTCACTGCCCCCCCGGTCAAAAGGGCCATCTGAAAAAAGTGTAAAATCCAGAAAGGCAGGACAGGCCATGGAGAACTGGGAGCCTTGTTATGATGATGTGCCGGATGTAAATTGCCAACAGCCACTCTGGAGAAGTGTATGGTGTTTCCTGAAACATCTACAAAACAAAGCAACAGAGCCTAGGGCACTTCCACTTATGGTCCTATAGCTTAGGGAAATTAAAATCAAAAAGACACAGCCACCCCAAAGTTTGGGACGACTCTGTTTACAAGAACCTCATTTACGGTACATGTTCAATATCACAGAAAGCGAAAAATGGATAAAGAAGTTGTGGTACTTACGTACAATGCAATATCACTCAGCAATGAGATCTATGTCATCAGGCCCATAGCAGCATAATGAGTGGATTCAGGTACGATGATTCTAAGTGAAATAAGTCACACAGAAAAAGAAACATCATAAGATATCACTACTACACGGAATGTAAACTTGGCTACACAGGAACTGAATTACAAAACAGAACAGGGTCTCAAATGTAGAAAATCAACTTATGCTTGCTTAAGGGGAAAGGTGAGTTGGGGTGCTGCATAAAACCACAGATTGAAATTAGCACAGATACCTTTCCATAAGCCAAATATGTAATAGACAAGAGCTACTCCTTGCTCAACGAAGTGGACTCAACACCCCATATTAAACGCCTAAGAATATACCTGACTAGTAAGAATCTTAAAACCTATGGATATATGTCTCCAAAAGAGAATCAAGAGTGTGTACAGTGCCATAAATGCAGCAGTGATAGGATTGGTGAGGATCAGTGAGCAAATGCATACTCTTTGAAGCCATATTGCATGGTACCCATTCCATGGGTCTCAACTCTCCAGGTTTAAGGGATTCTTCCTTCAGCTAAAATATGCATGTGGAACCCAGAGTATGATCCACCGTGTGATTGGGAAACGTGTTCAAAGGTGTCTCAGATTTCGTCCCCTGCTACTCGGGTGCAACATTCCAGACGCTTTACTAACTCTCTCCCCACTTGGAGAGTCAGTGCCTTTAACCTCCTGTTTGGCCCAGTTTGCAATTTCTGCGGAAAATGAACAGGAATAGGGAGAACCAATGAGAGACTAGTTGGAGGTGTCTGGACTGGCAAATTTAACTCTCATTTCCCACCAGGAAGAGGAATTAACCAAAGGCTCAGCGTGCCGTGCCGGAACCACACTAGGGCATGAAGCAATCCTGCGGTGTTGCGGCCAGCTCACAAGAAAGCGAGTTGAAAAAAGGAGCTCAGGGGCACTGTCATTCACAGACCTGCAGAGTTATAAATGACAGCTATCGTCCAAAAATATATTGGAGTAAGGCTGCCAAGAGGACTTGAAAGCGGGGCAGAATTGCAGGAAACCGATTTCAGGAGGTAGACTGGAATTGCATGTAAAGCATAGGAAAAGAGGCAGAACGTCCACAATGATGCACTTGGCCAAAAAGGGCGTATGCGTTTTTTCCTGAATATATTCAGGAAAAAACGCATACGCCCTTTTTGGTGAACCAAGCAAGCTTGCAAAGGAAATCTGCACTACAATGAAGTCTCACTGCCCCCCGGTCAAAAGGGCCATCTGAAAAAAGTGTAAAATCCAGAAAGGCAGGACAGGCCATGGAGAACTGGGAGCCTTGTTATGCTGATGGGTGGGATGTAAATTGCCAACAGCCACTCTGGAGAAGTGTATGGTGTTTCCTGAAACATCTACAAAACAAAGCAACAGAGCCTAGGGCACTTCCACTTATGGTCCTATAGCTTAGGGAAATTAAAATCAAAAAGACACAGGCACCCCAAAGTTTGGGACGGCTCTGTTTACAAGAACCTCGTTTTCGGTACAAGTTCAATATCACAGAAAGCGAAAAATGGATAAAGAAGTTGTGGTACTTACGTACAATGCAATATCACTCAGCAATGAGATCTATGTCATCAGGCCCATAGCAGCATAATGAGTGGATTCAGGTACGATGATTCTAAGTGAAATAAGTCACACAGAAAAAGAAACATCATAAGATATCACTACTACACGGAATGTAAACTTGGCTACCCAGGAACTGAATTACAAAACAGAACAGGTTCTCAAATGTAGAAAACCAACTTATGCTTGCTTAAGGGGAAAGGTGAGTTGGGGTGCTGCATAAAAGCACAGATTGAAATTAGCACAGATACCGTTCCATAAGCCAAATATGTAATAGACAAGAGCTACACCTTGCTCAACGAAGTGGACTCAACACCCCATATTAAACGCCTAAGAATATACCTGACTAGTAAGAATCTTAAAACCTATGGATTTATATGTCTCCGAAAGAGAATCAAGCGTGTGTACAGCGGCATACATGCAGCAGTGATAGGAATGGTGAGGATCGGTGAGCAAATGCAGACCCTTTGAAGTCATATTGCATGGTACCCATTCCATGGGTCTCAACTCTCCAGGTTTAAGGGATTCTTCCTTCAGCTAAAACATGCATGTGGAACCCAGAGTATGATCCACCGTGTGATTAGGAAACGTGTTCAAAGGTGTCTCAGATTTCGTCCCCTGCTACTCGGGTGCAACATTCCAGACGCTTTACTAACTCTCTCCCCACTTGGAGAGTCAGTGCCTTTAACCTCCTGTTTGGCCCAGTTTGCAATTTCTGCGGAAAATGAACAGGAATAGGGAGAACCAATGAGAGACTAGCTGGAGGTGTCTGGACGGGCAAATTTAACTCTCATTTCCCACCAGGAAGAGGAATTAACCAAAGGCTCAGCGTGCCGTGCCGGAACCACACTAGGGCATGAAGCAATCCTGCGGTGTTGCGGCCAGCTCACAAGAAAGCGAGTAGAAAAAAGGAGCTCAGGGGCACTGTCATTCACAAACCTGCAGAGTTATAAATGACAGCTATCGTCCAAAAATATATTGGAGTAAGGCTGCCAAGAGGACTTGAAAGCGGGGCAGAATTGCAGGAAACCGATTTCAGGAGGTAGACTGGAATTGCATGTAAAGCATAGGAAAAGAGGCAGAACGTCCACAATGATGCACTTGGCCAAAAAGGGCGTATGCGTTTTTTCCTGAATATATTCAGGAAAAAACGCATACGCCCCTTTTGGCGAACCAAGCAAGCTTGCAAAGGAAATCTGCACTACAATGAAGTCTCACTGCCCCCCGGTCACAAGGGCCATCTGAAAAAAGTGTAAAATCCAGAAAGGCAGGACAGGCCATGGAGAACTGGGAGCCTTGTTATGCTGATGTGCCGGATGTAAATTGCCAACAGCCACTCTGGAAAAGTGTATGGTGTTTCCTGAAACATCTACAAAACAAAGCAACAGAGCCTAGGGCACTTCCACTTATGGTCCTATAGCTTAGGGAAATTAAAATCAAAAAGACACAGCCACCCCAAAGTTTGGGACGACTCTGTTTACAAGAACCTCATTTACGGTACATGTTCAATATCACAGAAAGCGAAAAATGGATAAAGAAGTTGTGGTACTTACGTACAATGCAATATCACTCAGCAATGAGATCTATGTCATCAGGCCCATAGCAGCATAATGAGTGGATTCAGGTTCGATGATTCTAAGTGAAATAAGTCACCCAGAAAAAGAAACATCATAAGATATCACTACTACACGGAATGTAAACTTGGCTACACAGGAACTGAATTACAAAACAGAACAGGGTCTCAAATGTAGAAAACCAACTTATGCTTGCTTAAGGGGAAAGGTGAGTTGGGGTGCTGCATAAAACCACAGATTGAAATTAGCACAGATACCGTTCCATAAGCCAAATATGTAATAGACAAGAGCTACTCCTTGCTCAACGAAGTGGACTCAACACCCCATATTAAACGCCTAAGAATATACCTGACTAGTAAGAATCTTAAAACCTATGGATATATGTCTCCAAAAGAGAATCAAGAGTGTGTACAGTGCCATAAATGCAGCAGTGATAGGATTGGTGAGGATCAGTGAGCAAATGCATACTCTTGGAAACCATATTGCATGGTACCCATTCCATGGGTCTCAACTCTCCAGGTTTAAGGGATTCTTCCTTCAGCTAAAACATGCATGTGGAACCCAGAGTATGATCCACCATGTGATTGGGAAACGTGTTCAAAGGTGTCTCAGTTTTCGTCCCCTGGTACTCGGGTGCAACATTCCAGACGCTTTACTAACTCTCTCCCCACTTGGAGAGTCAGTGCCTTTAACCTCCTGTTTGGCCCAGTTTGCAATTTCTGCGGAAAATGAACAGGAATAGGGAGAACAAATGAGAGACTAGCTGGAGGTGTCTGCACGGGCAAATTTAACTCTCATTTCCCACCAGGAAGAGGAATTAACCAAAGGCTCAGCGTGCCGTGCCGGAACCACACTAGGGCCTGAAGCAATCCTGCGGTGTTGCGGCCAGCTCACAAGAAAGCGAGTTGAAGAAAGGAGCCCAGGGGCTCTGTCATTCACAAACCTGCAGAGTTATAAATGACAGCTATCGTCCAAAAATATATTGGAGTAATGCTGCCAAGAGGACTTGAAAGCGGGGCAGAATTGCAGGAAACCGATTTCAGGAGGTAGACTGGAATTGCATGTAAAGCATAGGAAAAGAGGCAGAACGTCCACAATGATGCACTTGGCCAAAAAGGGCGTATGCGTTTTTTCCTGAATATATTCAGGAAAAAACGCATACGCCCTTTTTGGCCAACCAAGCAAGCTTGCAAAGGAAATCTGCACTACAATGAAGTCTCACTGCCCCCCGGTCAAAAGGGCCATCTGAAAAAAGTGTAAAATTCAGAAAGGCAGGACAGGCCATGGAGAACTGGGAGCCTTGTTATGCTGATGGGAAGGATGTAAATTGCCAACAGCCACTCTGGAGAAGTGTATGGTGTTTCCTGAAACATCTAAAAAACAAAGCAACAGAGCCTAGGGCACTTCCACTTATGGTCCTATAGCTTAGGGAAATTAAAATCAAAAAGACACAGCCACCCCAAAGTTTGGGACGGCTCTGTTTACAAGAACCTCGTTTACGGTACAAGTTCAATATCGCAGAAAGCGAAAAATGGATAAAGAAGTTGTAGTACTTACGTACAATGCAATATCACTCAGCAATGAAATCTATGTCATCAGGACCGTAGCAGCATAATGAGTGGATTCAAGTACGATGATTCTAAGTGAAATAAGTCACACAAAAAAAGAAACATCATAAGATATCACTACTACACGGAATGTAAACTTGGCTACACAGGAACTGAATTACAAAACAGAACAGGGTCTCAAATGTAGAAAACCAACTTATGCTTGCTTAAGGGGAAAGGTGAGTTGGGGTGCTGCATAAAACCAGAGATTGAAATTAGCACAGATACCATTCCATAAGCCAAATATGTAATAGACAAGAGCTACTCCTTGCTAAACGAAGTGGACTCAACACCCCATATTAAACGCCTAAGAATATACCTGACTAGTAAGAATCTTAAAACCTATGGATTTATATGTCTCCGAAAGAGAATCAAGCGTGTGTACAGCGGCATAAATGCAGCAGTGATAGGAATGGTGAGGATCGGTGAGCAAATGCAGACCCTTTGAAGTCATATTGCATGGTACCCATTCCATGGGTCTCAACTCTCCAGGTTTAAGGGATTCTTCCTTCAGCTAAAACATGCATGTAGAACCCAGACTATGATCCACCGTGTGATTGGGAAACGTGTTCAAAGGTGTCTCAGTTTTTGTGCCCTGGTACTCGGGTGCAACATTCCAGACGCTTTACTAACACTCTCCCCACTTGGAGAGTCAGTGCCTTTAACCTCCTGTTTGGCCCAGTTTGCAATTTCTGCGGAAAATGAACAGGAATAGGGAGAACCAATGAGAGACTAGCTGGAGGTGTCTGGACGGGCAAATTTAACTCTCATTTCCCACCAGGAAGAGGAATTAACCAAAGGCTCAGCGTGCCGTGCCGGAACCACACTAGGGCCTGAAGCAATCCTGCGGTGTTGCGGCCAGCTCACAAGAAAGCGAGTTGAAGAAAGGAGCTCAGGGGCACTGTCATTCACAAACCTGCAGAGTTATAAATGACAGCTATCGTCCAAAAATATATTGGAGTAAGGCTGCCAAGAGGACTTGAAAGCGGGGCAGAATTGCAGGAAACCGATTTCAGGAGGTAGACTGGAATTGCATGTAAAGCATAGGAAAAGAGGCAGAACGTCCACAATGATGCACTTGGCCAAAAAGGGCGTATGCGTTTTTTCCTGAATATATTCAGGAAAAAACGCATACGCCCTTTTTGGCCAACCAAGCAAGCTTGCAAAGGAAATCTGCACTACAATGAAGTCTCACTGCCCCCCGGTCAAAAGGGCCATCTGAAAAAAGTGTAAAATCCAGAAAGGCAGGACAGGCCATGGAGAACTGGGAGCCTTGTTATGCTGATGCGCGGGATGTAAATTGCCAACAGCCACTCTGGAGAAGTGTATGGTGTTTCCTGAAACACCTACAAAACAAAGCAACAGAGCCTAGGGCACTTCCACTTATGGTCCTATAGCTTAGGGAAATTAAAATCAAAAAGACACAGCCACCCCAAAGTTTGGGACAGCTCTGTTTACAAGAACCTCGTTTACGGTACAAGTTCAATATCACAGAAAGCGAAAAATGGATAAAGAAGTTGTGGTACGTACGTACAATGCAATATCACTCAGCAATGAGATCTATGTCATCAGGGCCGTAGCAGCATAATGAGTGGATTCAAGTACGATGATTCTAAGTGAAATAAGTCACACAAAAAAAGAAACATCATAAGATATCACTACTACACGGAATGTAAACTTGGCTACACAGGAACTGAATTACAAAACAGAACAGGGTCTCAAAAGTAGAAAACCAACTTATGCTTGCTTAAGGGGAAAGGTGAGTTGGGGTGCTGCATAAAACCAGAGATTGAAATTAGCACAGATACCTTTCCATAAGCCAAATATGTAATAGACAAGAGCTACTCCTTGCTCAACGAAGTGGACTCAACACCCCATATTAAACGCCTAAGAATATACCTGACTACTAAGAATCTTAAAACCTATGGATTTATATGTCTCCGAAAGAGAATCAAGCGTGTGTACAGCGGCATAAACGCAGCAGTGATAGGATTGGTGAGGATCGGTGAGCAAATGCAGACCCTTTGAAGTCATATTGCATGGTACCCATTCCATGGGTCTCAACTCTCCAGGTTTAAGGGATTCTTCCTTCAGCTAAAACATGCATGTGGAACCCAGCCTATGATCCACCGTGTGATTGGGAAACGTGTTCAAAGGTGTCTCAGTTTTCGTCCCCTGCTACTCGGGTGCAACATTCCAGACGCTTTACTAACACTCTCCCTACTTGGAGAGTCACTGCCTTTAACCTCCTGTTTGGCCCAGTTTGCAATTTCTGCGGAAAATGAACAGGAATAGGGAGAACAAATGAGAGACTAGCTGGAAGTGTCTGGACGGGCAAATTTAACTCTCATTTCCCACCAGGAAGAGGAATTAACCAAAGGCTCAGCGTGCCATGCCGGAACCACACTAGGACCTGAAGCAATCCTGTGGTGTTGCGGCCAGCTCACAAGAAAGCGAGTTGAAGAAAGGAGCTCAGGGGCACTGTCACTCACAAACCTGCAGAGTTATAAATGACAGCTATCGTCCAAAAATATATTGAAGTAAGGCTGCCAAGAGGACTTGAAAGCGGGGCAGAATTGCAGGAAACCGATTTCAGGAGGTAGACTGGAATTGCATGTAAAGCATAGGAAAAGAGGCAGAACGTCCACAATGATGCACTTGGCCAAAAAGGGCGTATGCGTTTTTTCCTGAATATATTCAGGAAAAAACGCATACGCCCCTTTTGGCGAACCAAGCAAGCTTGCAAAGGAAATCTGCACTACAATGAAGTCTCACTGCCCCCCGGTCAAAAGGGCCATCTGAAAAAAGTGTAAAATCCAGAAAGGCAGGACAGGCCATGGAGAACTGGGAGCCTTGTTATGCTGATGGGAAGGATGTAAATTGCCAACAGCCACTCTGGAGAAGTGTATGGTGTTTCCTGAAACATCTACAAAACAAAGCAACAGAGCCTAGGGCACTTCCACTTATGGTCCTATAGCTTAGGGAAATTAAAATCAAAAAGACACAGCCACCCCAAAGTTTGGGACGGCTCTGTTTACAAGAACCTCGTTTACGGTACAAGTTCAATATTGCAGAAAGCGAAAAATGGATAAAGAAGTTGTGATACTTACGTACAATGCAATATCACTCAGCAATGAAATCTATGTCATCAGGCCCGTAGCAGCATAATGAGTGGATTCAGGTACGATGATTCTAAGTGAAACAAGTCACACAGAAAAAGAAACATCATAAGATATCACTACTACACGGAATGTAAACTTGGCTACCCAGGAACTGAATTACAAAACAGAACAGGGTCTCAAATGTAGAAAACCAACTTATGCTTGCTTAAGGGGAAAGGTGAGTTGGGGTGCTGCATAAAACCACAGATTGAAATTAGCACAGATACCGTTCCATAAGCCAAATATGTAATAGACAAGAGCTACTCCTTGCTCAACGAAGTGGACTCAACACCCCATATTAAACGCCTAAGAATATACCTGACTAGTAAGAATCTTAAAACCTATGGATATATGTCTCCAAAAGAGAATCAAGAGTGTGTACAGTGCCATAAATGCAGCAGTGATAGGATTGGTGAGGATCAGTGAGCAAATGCATACTCTTTGAAGCCATATTGCATGGTACCCATTCCATGGGTCTCAACTCTCCAGGTTTAAGGGATTCTTCCTTCAGCTAAAACATGCATGTGGAACCCAGAGTATGATCCACCGTGTGATTGGGAAACGTGTTCAAAGGTGTCAAAGTTTTCGTCCCCTGGTACTCGGGTGCAACATTCCAGACGCTTTACTAACTCTCTCCCCACTTGGAGAGTCAGTGCCTTTAACCTCCTGTTTGGCCCAGTTTGCAATTTCTGCGGAAAATGAACAGGAATAGGGAGAACCAATGAGAGACTAGCTGGAGGTGTCTGGACGGGCAAATTTAACTCTCATTTCCCACCAGGAAGAGGAATTAACCAAAGGCTCAGCGTGCCATGCCGGAACCACACTAGGGCCTGAAGCAATCCTGCGGTGTTGCGGCCAGCTCACAAGAAAGCGAGTTGAAAAAAGGAGCTCAGGGGCACTGTCATTCACAAACCTGCAGAGTTATAAATGACAGCTATCGTCCAAAAATATATTGGAGTAAGGCTGCCAAGAGGACTTGAAAGCGGGGCAGAATTGCAGGAAACCGATTTCAGGAGGTAGACTGGAATTGCATGTAAAGCATAGGAAAAGAGGCAGAACGTCCACAATGATGCACTTGGCCAAAAAGGGCGTATGCGTTTTTTCCTGAATATATTCAGGAAAAAACGCATACGCCCTTTTTGGCGAACCAAGCAAGCTTGCAAAGGAAATCTGCACTACAATGAAGTCTCACTGCCCCCCGGTCAAAAGGGCCATCTGAACAAAGTGTAAAATCCAGAAAGGCAGGACAGGCCATGGACAACTGGGAGCCTTGTTATGCTGATGGGAAGGATGTAAATTGCCAACAGCCACTCTGGAGAAGTGTATGGTGTTTCCAGAAACATCTAAAAAACAAAGCAACAGAGCCTAGGGCACTTCCACTTATGGTCCTATAGCTTAGGGAAATTAAAATCAAAAAGACACAGCCACCCCAAAGTTTGGGACGGCTCTGTTTACAAGAACCTCGTTTACGGTACAAGTTCAATATAGCAGAAAGCGAAAAATGGATAAAGAAGTTGTGGTACTTACGTACAATGCAATATCACTCAGCAATGAAATCTATGTCATCAGGGCCGTAGCAGCATAATGAGTGGATTCAAGTACGATGATTCTAAGTGAAATAAGTCACACAAAAAAAGAAACATCATAAGATATCACTACTACACGGAATGTAAACTTGGCTACACAGGAACTGAATTACAAAACAGAACAGGGTCTCAAATGTAGAAAACCAACTTATGCTTGCTTAAGGGGAAAGGTGAGTTGGGGTGCTGCATAAAACCAGAGATTGAAATTAGCACAGATACCGTTCCATAAGCCAAATATGTAATAGACAAGAGCTACTCCTTGCTCAACGAAGTGGACTCAACACCCCATATTAAACGCCTAAGAATATACCTGACTAGTAAGAATCTTAAAACCTATGGATTTATATGTCTCCGAAAGAGAATCAAGCGTGTGTACAGCAGCATAAACGCAGCAGTGATAGGATTGGTGAGGATCGGTGAGCAAATGCAGACCCTTTGAAGTCATATTGCATGGTACCCATTCCATGGGTCTCAACTCTCCAGGTTTAAGGGATTCTTCCTTCAGCTAAAACATGCATGTGGAACCCAGCCTATGATCCACCGTGTGATTGGGAAACGTGTTCAAAGGTGTCTCAGTTTTCGTCCCCTGGTACTCGGGTGCAACATTCCAGAGGCTTAACTAACACTCTCCCTACTTGGAGAGTCAGTGCCTTTAACCTCCTGTTTGGCACAGTTTGCAATTTCTGCGGAAAATGAACAGGAATAGGGAGAACCAATGAGAGACTAGCTGGAAGTGTCTGGACGGGCAAATTTAACTCTCATTTCCCACCAGGAAGAGGAATTAACCAAAGGCTCAGCGTGCCATGCCGGAACCACACTAGGGAATGAAGCAATCCTGCGGTGTTGCGGCCAGCTCACAAGAAAGCGAGTTGAAGAAAGGAGCTCAGGGGCACTGTCATTCACAAACCTGCGGAGTTATAAATGACAGCTATCGTCCAAAAATATATTGGAGTAAGGCTACCAAGAGGACTTGAAAGCGGGGCAGAATTGCAGGAAACCGATTTCAGGAGGTAGACTGGAATTGCATGTAAAGCATAGGAAAAGAGGCAGAACGTCCACAATGATGCACTTGGCCAAAAAGGGCATATGCGTTTTTTCCTGAATATATTCAGGAAAAAACGCATACGCCGTTTTTGGCCAACCAAGCAAGCTTGCAAAGGAAATCTGCACTACAATGAAGTCTCACTGCCCCCCGGTCAAAAGGGCCATCTGAAAAAAGTGTAAAATCCAGAAAGGCAGGACAGGCCATGGAGAACTGGGAGCCTTGTTATGCTGATGGGCGGGATGTAAATTGCCAACAGCCACTCTGGAGAAGTGTATGGTGCTTCCTGAAACATCTACAAAACAAAGCAACAGAGCCTAGGGCACTTCCACTTATGGTCCTACAGCTTAGGGAAATTAAAATCAAAAAGACACAGCCACCCCAAAGTTTGGGACGGCTCTGTTTACAAGAACCTCGTTTACGGTACAAGTTCAATATCACAGAAAGCGAAAAATGGATAAAGAAGTTGTGGTACTTACGTACAATGCAATATCACTCAGCAATGAGATGTATGTCATCAGGCCCATAGCAGCATAATGAGTGGATTCAGGTACGATGATTCTAAGTGAAATAAGTCACACAGAAAAAGAAACATCATAAGATATCACTACTACACGGAATGGAAACTTGGCTACACAGGAACTGAATTACAAAACAGAACAGGGTCTCAAATGTAGAAAACCAACTTATGCTTGCTTAAGGGGAAAGGTGAGTTGGGGTGCTGCATAAAACCACAGATTGAAATTAGCACAGATACCGTTCCATAAGCCAAATATGTAATAGACAAGAGCTACTCCTTGCTAAACGAAGTGGACTCAACACCCCATATTAAACGCCTAAGAATATACCTGACTAGTAAGAATCTTAAAACCTATGGATTTATATGTCTCCGAAAGAGAATCAAGCGTGTGTACAGCGGCATAAATGCAGCAGTGATAGGATTGGTGAGGATCGGTGAGCAAATGCAGACCCTTTGAAGTCATATTGCATGGTACCCATTCCATGGGTCTCAACTCTCCAGGTTTAAGGGATTCTTCCTTCAGCTAAAACATGCATGTGGAACCCAGAGTATGATCCACCGTGTGATTAGGAAACGTGTTCAAAGGTGTCTCAGATTTCGTCCCCTGCTACTCGGGTGCAACATTCCAGACGCTTTACTAACTCTCTCCCCACTTGGAGAGTCAGTGCCTTTAACCTCCTGTTTGGCCCAGTTTGCAATTTCTGCGGAAAATGAACAGGAATAGGGAGAACCAATGAGAGACTAGCTGGAGGTGTCTGGACGGGCAAATTTAACTCTCATTTCCCACCAGGAAGAGGAATTAACCAAAGGCTCAGCGTGCCGTGCCGGAACCACACTAGGGCATGAAGCAATCCTGCGGTGTTGCGGCCAGCTCACAAGAAAGCGAGTTGAAAAAAGGAGCTCAGGGGCACTGTCATTCACAAACCTGCAGAGTTATAAATGACAGCTATCGTCCAAAAATATATTGGAGTAAGGCTGCCAAGAGGACTTGAAAGCGGGGCAGAATTGCAGGAAACCGATTTCAGGAGGTAGACTGGAATTGCATGTAAAGCATAGGAAAAGAGGCAGAACGTCCACAATGATGCACTTGGCCAAAAAGGGCGTATGCGTTTTTTCCTGAATATATTCAGGAAAAAACGCATACGCCCCTTTTGGCGAACCAAGCAAGCTTGCAAAGGAAATCTGCACTACAATGAAGTCTCACTGCCCCCCGGTCACAAGGGCCATCTGAAAAAAGTGTAAAATCCAGAAAGGCAGGACAGGCCATGGAGAACTGGGAGCCTTGTTATGCTGATGTGCCGGATGTAAATTGCCAACAGCCACTCTGGAGAAGTGTATGGTGTTTCCTGAAACATCTACAAAACAAAGCAACAGAGCCTAGGGCACTTCCACTTATGGTCCTATAGCTTAGGGAAATTAAAATCAAAAAGACACAGCCACCCCAAAGTTTGGGACGACTCTGTTTACAAGAACCTCATTTACGGTACATGTTCAATATCACAGAAAGCGAAAAATGGATAAAGAAGTTGTGGTACTTACGTACAATGCAATATCACTCAGCAATGAGATCTATGTCATCAGGCCCATAGCAGCATAATGAGTGGATTCAGGTTCGATGATTCTAAGTGAAATAAGTCACCCAGAAAAAGAAACATCATAAGATATCACTACTACACGGAATGTAAACTTGGCTACACAGGAACTGAATTACAAAACAGAACAGGGTCTCAAATGTAGAAAACCAACTTATGCTTGCTTAAGGGGAAAGGTGAGTTGGGGTGCTGCATAAAACCACAGATTGAAATTAGCACAGATACCGTTCCATAAGCCAAATATGTAATAGACAAGAGCTACTCCTTGCTCAACGAAGTGGACTCAACACCCCATATTAAACGCCTAAGAATATACCTGACTAGTAAGAATCTTAAAACCTATGGATATATGTCTCCAAAAGAGAATCAAGAGTGTGTACAGTGCCATAAATGCAGCAGTGATAGGATTGGTGAGGATCAGTGAGCAAATGCATACTCTTGGAAACCATATTGCATGGTACCCATTCCATGGGTCTCAACTCTCCAGGTTTAAGGGATTCTTCCTTCAGCTAAAACATGCATGTGGAACCCAGAGTATGATCCACCATGTGATTGGGAAACGTGTTCAAAGGTGTCTCAGTTTTCGTCCCCTGGTACTCGGGTGCAACATTCCAGACGCTTTACTAACTCTCTCCCCACTTGGAGAGTCAGTGCCTTTAACCTCCTGTTTGGCCCAGTTTGCAATTTCTGCGGAAAATGAACAGGAATAGGGAGAACAAATGAGAGACTAGCTGGAGGTGTCTGCACGGGCAAATTTAACTCTCATTTCCCACCAGGAAGAGGAATTAACCAAAGGCTCAGCGTGCCGTGCCGGAACCACACTAGGGCCTGAAGCAATCCTGCGGTGTTGCGGCCAGCTCACAAGAAAGCGAGTTGAAGAAAGGAGCCCAGGGGCTCTGTCATTCACAAACCTGCAGAGTTATAAATGACAGCTATCGTCCAAAAATATATTGGAGTAATGCTGCCAAGAGGACTTGAAAGCGGGGCAGAATTGCAGGAAACCGATTTCAGGAGGTAGACTGGAATTGCATGTAAAGCATAGGAAAAGAGGCAGAACGTCCACAATGATGCACTTGGCCAAAAAGGGCGTATGCGTTTTTTCCTGAATATATTCAGGAAAAAACGCATACGCCCTTTTTGGCCAACCAAGCAAGCTTGCAAAGGAAATCTGCACTACAATGAAGTCTCACTGCCCCCCGGTCAAAAGGGCCATCTGAAAAAAGTGTAAAATTCAGAAAGGCAGGACAGGCCATGGAGAACTGGGAGCCTTGTTATGCTGATGGGAAGGATGTAAATTGCCAACAGCCACTCTGGAGAAGTGTATGGTGTTTCCTGAAACATCTAAAAAACAAAGCAACAGAGCCTAGGGCACTTCCACTTATGGTCCTATAGCTTAGGGAAATTAAAATCAAAAAGACACAGCCACCCCAAAGTTTGGGACGGCTCTGTTTACAAGAACCTCGTTTACGGTACAAGTTCAATATCGCAGAAAGCGAAAAATGGATAAAGAAGTTGTAGTACTTACGTACAATGCAATATCACTCAGCAATGAAATCTATGTCATCAGGGCCGTAGCAGCATAATGAGTGGATTCAAGTACGATGATTCTAAGTGAAATAAGTCACACAAAAAAAGAAACATCATAAGATATCACTACTACACGGAATGTAAACTTGGCTACAGAGGAACTGAATTACAAAACAGAACAGGGTCTCAAATGTAGAAAACCAACTTATGCTTGCTTAAGGGGAAAGGTGAGTTGGGGTGCTGCATAAAACCAGAGATTGAAATTAGCACAGATACCATTCCATAAGCCAAATATGTAATAGACAAGAGCTACTCCTTGCTAAACGAAGTGGACTCAACACCCCATATTAAACGCCTAAGAATATACCTGACTAGTAAGAATCTTAAAACCTATGGATTTATATGTCTCCGAAAGAGAATCAAGCGTGTGTACAGCGGCATAAATGCAGCAGTGATAGGAATGGTGAGGATCGGTGAGCAAATGCAGACCCTTTGAAGTCATATTGCATGGTACCCATTCCATGGGTCTCAACTCTCCAGGTTTAAGGGATTCTTCCTTCAGCTAAAACATGCATGTAGAACCCAGACTATGATCCACCGTGTGATTGGGAAACGTGTTCAAAGGTGTCTCAGTTTTTGTGCCCTGGTACTCGGGTGCAACATTCCAGACGCTTTACTAACACTCTCCCCACTTGGAGAGTCAGTGCCTTTAACCTCCTGTTTGGCCCAGTTTGCAATTTCTGCGGAAAATGAACAGGAATAGGGAGAACCAATGAGAGACTAGCTGGAGGTGTCTGGACGGGCAAATTTAACTCTCATTTCCCACCAGGAAGAGGAATTAACCAAAGGCTCAGCGTGCCGTGCCGGAACCACACTAGGGCCTGAAGCAATCCTGCGGTGTTGCGGCCAGCTCACAAGAAAGCGAGTTGAAGAAAGGAGCTCAGGGGCACTGTCATTCACAAACCTGCAGAGTTATAAATGACAGCTATCGTCCAAAAATATATTGGAGTAAGGCTGCCAAGAGGACTTGAAAGCGGGGCAGAATTGCAGGAAACCGATTTCAGGAGGTAGACTGGAATTGCATGTAAAGCATAGGAAAAGAGGCAGAACGTCCACAATGATGCACTTGGCCAAAAAGGGCGTATGCGTTTTTTCCTGAATATATTCAGGAAAAAACGCATACGCCCTTTTTGGCCAACCAAGCAAGCTTGCAAAGGAAATCTGCACTACAATGAAGTCTCACTGCCCCCCGGTCAAAAGGGCCATCTGAAAAAAGTGTAAAATCCAGAAAGGCAGGACAGGCCATGGAGAACTGGGAGCCTTGTTATGCTGATGCGCGGGATGTAAATTGCCAACAGCCACTCTGGAGAAGTGTATGGTGTTTCCTGAAACACCTACAAAACAAAGCAACAGAGCCTAGGGCACTTCCACTTATGGTCCTATAGCTTAGGGAAATTAAAATCAAAAAGACACAGCCACCCCAAAGTTTGGGACAGCTCTGTTTACAAGAACCTCGTTTACGGTACAAGTTCAATATCACAGAAAGCGAAAAATGGATAAAGAAGTTGTGGTACGTACGTACAATGCAATATCACTCAGCAATGAGATCTATGTCATCAGGGCCGTAGCAGCATAATGAGTGGATTCAAGTACGATGATTCTAAGTGAAATAAGTCACACAAAAAAAGAAACATCATAAGATATCACTACTACACGGAATGTAAACTTGGCTACCCAGGAACTGAATTACAAAACAGAACAGGGTCTCAAAAGTAGAAAACCAACTTATGCTTGCTTAAGGGGAAAGGTGAGTTGGGGTGCTGCATAAAACCAGAGATTGAAATTAGCACAGATACCTTTCCATAAGCCAAATATGTAATAGACAAGAGCTACTCCTTGCTCAACGAAGTGGACTCAACACCCCATATTAAACGCCTAAGAATATACCTGACTACTAAGAATCTTAAAACCTATGGATTTATATGTCTCCGAAAGAGAAACAAGCGTGTGTACAGCGGCATAAACGCAGCAGTGATAGGATTGGTGAGGATCGGTGAGCAAATGCAGACCCTTTGAAGTCATATTGCATGGTACCCATTCCATGGGTCTCAACTCTCCAGGTTTAAGGGATTCTTCCTTCAGCTAAAACATGCATGTGGAACCCAGCCTATGATCCACCGTGTGATTGGGAAACGTGTTCAAAGGTGTCTCAGTTTTCGTCCCCTGCTACTCGGGTGCAACATTCCAGACGCTTTACTAACACTCTCCCTACTTGGAGAGTCACTGCCTTTAACCTCCTGTTTGGCCCAGTTTGCAATTTCTGCGGAAAATGAACAGGAATAGGGAGAACCAATGAGAGACTAGCTGGAGGTGTCTGGACGGGCAAATTTAACTCTCATTTCCCACCAGGAAGAGGAATTAACCAAAGGCTCAGCGTGCCATGCCGGAACCACACTAGGACCTGAAGCAATCCTGTGGTGTTGCGGCCAGCTCACAAGAAAGCGAGTTGAAGAAAGGAGCTCAGGGGCACTGTCACTCACAAACCTGCAGAGTTATAAATGACAGCTATCGTCCAAAAATATATTGAAGTAAGGCTGCCAAGAGGACTTGAAAGCGGGGCAGAATTGCAGGAAACCGATTTCAGGAGGTAGACTGGAATTGCATGTAAAGCATAGGAAAAGAGGCAGAACGTCCACAATGATGCACTTGGCCAAAAAGGGCGTATGCGTTTTTTCCTGAATATATTCAGGAAAAAACGCATACGCCCCTTTTGGCGAACCAAGCAAGCTTGCAAAGGAAATCTGCACTACAATGAAGTCTCACTGCCCCCCGGTCAAAAGGGCCATCTGAAAAAAGTGTAAAATCCAGAAAGGCAGGACAGGCCATGGAGAACTGGGAGCCTTGTTATGCTGATGGGAAGGATGTAAATTGCCAACAGCCACTCTGGAGAAGTGTATGGTGTTTCCTGAAACATCTACAAAACAAAGCAACAGAGCCTAGGGCACTTCCACTTATGGTCCTATAGCTTAGGGAAATTAAAATCAAAAAGACACAGCCACCCCAAAGTTTGGGACGGCTCTGTTTACAAGAACCTCGTTTACGGTACAAGTTCAATATTGCAGAAAGCGAAAAATGGATAAAGAAGTTGTGATACTTACGTACAATGCAATATCACTCAGCAATGAAATCTATGTCATCAGGCCCGTAGCAGCATAATGAGTGGATTCAGGTACGATGATTCTAAGTGAAACAAGTCACACAGAAAAAGAAACATCATAAGATATCACTACTACACGGAATGTAAACTTGGCTACCCAGGAACTGAATTACAAAACAGAACAGGGTCTCAAATGTAGAAAACCAACTTATGCTTGCTTAAGGGGAAAGGTGAGTTGGGGTGCTGCATAAAACCACAGATTGAAATTAGCACAGATACCGTTCCATAAGCCAAATATGTAATAGACAAGAGCTACTCCTTGCTCAACGAAGTGGACTCAACACCCCATATTAAACGCCTAAGAATATACCTGACTAGTAAGAATCTTAAAACCTATGGATATATGTCTCCAAAAGAGAATCAAGAGTGTGTACAGTGCCATAAATGCAGCAGTGATAGGATTGGTGAGGATCAGTGAGCAAATGCATACTCTTTGAAGCCATATTGCATGGTACCCATTCCATGGGTCTCAACTCTCCAGGTTTAAGGGATTCTTCCTTCAGCTAAAACATGCATGTGGAACCCAGAGTATGATCCACCGTGTGATTGGGAAACGTGTTCAAAGGTGTCTCAGTTTTCGTCCCCTGGTACTCGGGTGCAACATTCCAGACGCTTTACTAACTCTCTCCCCACTTGGAGAGTCAGTGCCTTTAACCTCCTGTTTGGCCCAGTTTGCAATTTCTGCGGAAAATGAACAGGAATAGGGAGAACCAATGAGAGACTAGCTGGAGGTGTCTGGACGGGCAAATTTAACTCTCATTTCCCACCAGGAAGAGGAATTAACCAAAGGCTCAGCGTGCCATGCCGGAACCACACTAGGGCCTGAAGCAATCCTGCGGTGTTGCGGCCAGCTCACAAGAAAGCGAGTTGAAAAAAGGAGCTCAGGGGCACTGTCATTCACAAACCTGCAGAGTTATAAATGACAGCTATCGTCCAAAAATATATTGGAGTAAGGCTGCCAAGAGGACTTGAAAGCGGGGCAGAATTGCAGGAAACCGATTTCAGGAGGTAGACTGGAATTGCATGTAAAGCATAGGAAAAGAGGCAGAACGTCCACAATGATGCACTTGGCCAAAAAGGGCGTATGCGTTTTTTCCTGAATATATTCAGGAAAAAACGCATACGCCCTTTTTGGCGAACCAAGCAAGCTTGCAAAGGAAATCTGCACTACAATGAAGTCTCACTGCCCCCCGGTCAAAAGGGCCATCTGAAAAAAGTGTAAAATTCAGAAAGGCAGGACAGGCCATGGAGAACTGGGAGCCTTGTTATGCTGATGGGAAGGATGTAAATTGCCAACAGCCACTCTGGAGAAGTGTATGGTGTTTCCTGAAACATCTACAAAACAAAGCAACAGAGCCTAGGGCACTTCCACTTATGGTCCTATAGCTTAGGGAAATTAAAATCAAAAAGACACAGCCACCCCAAAGTTTGGGACGGCTCTGTTTACAAGAACCTCGTTTACGGTACAAGTTCAATATAGCAGAAAGCGAAAAATGGATAAAGAAGTTGTGGTACTTACGTACAATGCAATATCACTCAGCAATGAAATCTATGTCATCAGGGCCGTAGCAGCATAATGAGTGGATTCAAGTACGATGATTCTAAGTGAAATAAGTCACACAAAAAAAGAAACATCATAAGATATCACTACTACACGGAATGTAAACTTGGCTACACAGGAACTGAATTACAAAACAGAACAGGGTCTCAAAGGTAGAAAACCAACTTATGCTTGCTTAAGGGGAAAGGTGAGTTGGGGTGCTGCATAAAACCAGAGATTGAAATTAGCACAGATACCGTTCCATAAGCCAAATATGTAATAGACAAGAGCTACTCCTTGCTCAACGAAGTGGACTCAACACCCCATATTAAACGCCTAAGAATATACCTGACTAGTAAGAATCTTAAAACCTATGGATTTATATGTCTCCGAAAGAGAATCAAGCGTGTGTACAGCAGCATAAACGCAGCAGTGATAGGATTGGTGAGGATCGGTGAGCAAATGCAGACCCTTTGAAGTCATATTGCATGGTACCCATTCCATGGGTCTCAACTCTCCAGGTTTAAGGGATTCTTCCTTCAGCTAAAACATGCATGTGGAACCCAGCCTATGATCCACCGTGTGATTGGGAAACGTGTTCAAAGGTGTCTCAGTTTTCGTCCCCTGGTACTCGGGTGCAACATTCCAGAGGCTTTAGTAACACTCTCCCTACTTGGAGAGTCAGTGCCTTTAACCTCCTGTTTGGCCCAGTTTGCAATTTCTGCGGAAAATGAACAGGAATAGGGAGAACCAATGAGAGACTAGCTGGAAGTGTCTGGACGGGCAAATTTAACTCTCATTTCCCACCAGGAAGAGGAATTAACCAAAGGCTCAGCGTGCCATGCCGGAACCACACTAGGGCCTGAAGCAATCCTGCGGTGTTGCGGCCAGCTCACAAGAAAGCGAGTTGAAGAAAGGAGCTCAGGGGCACTGTCATTCACAAACCTGCGGAGTTATAAATGACAGCTATCGTCCAAAAATATATTGGAGTAAGGCTACCAAGAGGACTTGAAAGCGGGGCAGAATTGCAGGAAACCGATTTCAGGAGGTAGACTGGAATTGCATGTAAAGCATAGGAAAAGAGGCAGAACGTCCACAATGATGCACTTGGCCAAAAAGGGCGTATGCGTTTTTTCCTGAATATATTCAGGAAAAAACGCATACGCCGTTTTTGGCCAACCAAGCAAGCTTGCAAAGGAAATCTGCACTACAATGAAGTCTCACTGCCCCCCGGTCAAAAGGGCCATCTGAAAAAAGTGTAAAATCCAGAAAGGCAGGACAGGCCATGGAGAACTGGGAGCCTTGTTATGCTGATGGGCGGGATGTAAATTGCCAACAGCCACTCTGGAGAAGTGTATGGTGCTTCCTGAAACATCTACAAAACAAAGCAACAGAGCCTAGGGCACTTCCACTTATGGTCCTACAGCTTAGGGAAATTAAAATCAAAAAGACACAGCCACCCCAAAGTTTGGGACGGCTCTGTTTACAAGAACCTCGTTTACGGTACAAGTTCAATATCACAGAAAGCGAAAAATGGATAAAGAAGTTGTGGTACTTACGTACAATGCAATATCACTCAGCAATGAGATGTATGTCATCAGGCCCATAGCAGCATAATGAGTGGATTCAGGTACGATGATTCTAAGTGAAATAAGTCACACAGAAAAAGAAACATCATAAGATATCACTACTACACGGAATGGAAACTTGGCTACACAGGAACTGAATTACAAAACAGAACAGGGTCTCAAATGTAGAAAACCAACTTATGCTTGCTTAAGGGGAAAGGTGAGTTGGGGTGCTGCATAAAACCTCAGATTGAAATTAGCACAGATACCGTTCCATAAGCCAAATATGTAATAGACAAGAGCTACTCCTTGCTCAACGAAGTGGACTCAACACCCCATATTAAACGCCTAAGAATATACCTGACTAGTAAGAATCTTAAAGCCTATGGATATATGTCTCCAAAAGAGAATCAAGAGTGTGTACAGTGCCATAAATGCAGCAGTGATAGGATTGGTGAGGATCAGTGAGCAAATGCATACTCTTTGAAGCCATATTGCATGGTACCCATTCCATGGGTCTCAACTCTCCAGGTTTAAGGGATTCTTCCTTCAGCTAAAACATGCATGTGGAACCCAGAGTATGATCCACCGTGTGATTGGGAAACGTGTTCAAAGGTGTCTCAGTTTTCGTCCCCTGGTACTCGGGTGCAACATTCCAGACGCTTTACTAACTCTCTCCACACTTGGAGAGTCAGTGCCTTTAACCTCCTGTATGGCCCAGTTTGCAATTTCTGCGGAAAATGAACAGGAATAGGGAGAACCAATGAGAGACTAGCTGGAGGTGTCTGGACGGGCAAATTTAACTCTCATTTCCCACCAGGAAGAGGAATTAACCAAAGGCTCAGCGTGCCATGCCGGAACCACACTAGGGCATGAAGCAATCCTGTGGTATTGCGGCCAGCTCACAAGAAAGCGAGTTGAAAAAAGGAGCTCAGGGGCACTGTCATTCACAAACCTGCAGAGTTATAAATGACAGCTATCGTCCAAAAATATATTGGAGTAGGGCTGCCAAGAGGACTTGAAAGCGGGGCAGAATTGCAGGAAACCAATTTCAGGAGGTAGACTGGAATTGTATGTAAAACATAGGAAAAGAGGCAGAACGTCCACAATGATGCACTTGGCCAAAAAGGGCGTATGCGTTTTTTCCTGAATATATTCAGGAAAAAACGCATACGCACTTTTTGGCCAACCAAGCAAGCTTGCAAAGGAAATCTGCACTACAATGAAGTCTCACTGCCCCCCGGTCAAAAGGGCCATCTGAAAAAAGTGTAAAATCCAGAAAGGCAGGACAGGCCATGGAGTACTGGGAGCCTTGTTATGCTGATGGGCAGGATGTAAATTGCCAACAGCCACTCTGGAGAAGTGTATGGTGTTTCCTGAAACATCTTAAAAACAAAGCAACAGAGCCTAGGGCACTTCCACTTATGGTCCTATAGCTTAGGGAAATTAAAATCAAAAAGACACAGCCACCCCACAGTTTGGGACGGCTCTGTTTACAAGAACCTCGTTTACGGTACAAGTTCAATATCACAGAAAGCGAAAAATGGATAAAGAATTTGTGGTACTTACGTACAATGCAATATCACTCAGCAATGAAATCTATGTCATCAGGCCCGTAGCAGCATAATGAGTGGATTCAGGTACGATGATTCTAAGTGAAACAATTCACACAGAAAAAGAAACATCATAAGATATCACTACTACACGGAATGTAAACTTGGCTACCCAGGAACTGAATTACAAAACAGAACAGGGTCTCAAATGTAGAAAACCAACTTATGCTTGCTTAAGGGGAAAGGTGAGTTGGGGTGCTGCATAAAACCACAGATTGAAATTAGCACAGATACCGTTCCATAAGCCAAATATGTAATAGACAAGAGCTACTCCTTGCTAAACGAAGTGGACTCAACACCCCATATTAAACGCCTAAGAATATACCTGACTAGTAAGAATCTTAAAACCTATGGATTTATATGTCTCCGAAAGAGAATCAAGCGTGTGTACAGCGGCATAAATGCAGCAGTGATAGGATTGGTGAGGATCGGTGAGCAAATGCAGACCCTTTGAAGTCATATTGCATGGTACCCATTCCATGGGTCTCAACTCTCCAGGTTTAAGGGATTCTTCCTTCAGCTAAAACATGCATGTGGAACCCAGAGTATGATCCACCGTGTGATTGGGAAACGTGTTCAAAGGTGTCTCAGTTTTCGTCCCCTGGTACTCGGGTGCAACATTCCAGACGCTTTACTAACTCTCTCCCCACTTGGAGAGTCAGTGCCTTTAACCTCCTGTTTGGCCCAGTTTGCAATTTCTGCGGAAAATGAACAGGAATAGGGAGAACCAATGAGAGACTAGCTGGAGGTGTCTGGACGGGCAAATTTAACTCTCATTTCCCACCAGGAAGAGGAATTAACCAAAGGCTCAGCGTGCCGTCCCGGAACCACACTAGGGCCTGAAGCAATCCTGCGGTGTTGCGGCCAGCTCACAAGAAAGCGAGTTGAAGGAAGGAGCTCAGGGGCACTGTCATTCACAAACCTGTGGAGTTATAAATGACAGCTATCGTCCAAAAATATATTGGAGTAAGGCTGCCAAGAGGACTTGAAAGCGGGGCAGAATTGCAGGAAACCGATTTCAGGAGGTAGACTGGAATTGCATGTAAAGCATAGGAAAAGAGGCAGAACGTCCACAATGATGCACTTGGCCAAAAAGGGCGTATGCGTTTTTTCCTGAATATATTCAGGAAAAAACGCATACGCACTTTTTGGCCAACCAAGCAAGCTTGCAAAGGAAATCTGCACTACAATGAAGTCTCACTGCCCCCCGGTCAAAATGGCCATCTGAAAAAAGTGTAAAATCCAGAAAGGCAGGACAGGCCATGGAGAACTGGGAGCCTTGTTATGCTGATGGGCGGGATGTAAATTGACAACAGCCACTCTGGAGAAGTGTATGGTGTTTCCTGAAACATCTACAAAACAAAGCAACAGAGCCTAGGGCACTTCCACTTATGGTCCTATAGCTTAGGGAAATTAAAATCAAAAAGACACAGCCACCCCAAAGTTTGGGACGGCTCTGTTTACAAGAACCTCGTTTACGGTACAAGTTCAATATCACAGAAAGCGAAAAATGGATAAAGAAGTTGTGGTACTTACGTACAATGCAATATCACTCAGCAATGAAATCTATGTCATCAGGCCCATAACAGCATAATGAGTGGATTCAGGTACGATGATTCTAAGTGAAATAAGTCACACAGAAAAAGAAACATCATAAGATATCACTACTACACGGAATGTAAACTTGGCTACACAGGAACTGAATTACAAAACAGAACAGGGTCTCAAATGTAGAAAACCAACTTATGATTGCTTAAGGGGAAAGGTGAGTTGGGGTGCTGCATAAAACCTCAGATTGAAATTAGCACAGATACCGTTCCATAAGCCAAATATGTAATAGACAAGAGCTACTCCTTGCTCAACGAAGTGGACTCAACACCCCATATTAAACGCCTAAGAATATACCTGACTAGTAAGAATCTTAAAGCCTATGGATATATGTCTCCAAAAGAGAATCAAGAGTGTGTACAGTGCCATAAATGCAGCAGTGATAGGATTGGTGAGGATCAGTGAACAAATGCATACTCTTTGAAGCCATATTGCATGGTACCCATTCCATGGGTCTCAACTCTCCAGGTTTAAGGGATTCTTCCTTCAGCTAAAACATGCATGTGGAACCCAGAGTATGATCCACCGTGTGATTGGGAAACGTGTTCAAAGGTGTCTCAGTTTTCGTCCCCTGGTACTCGGGTGCAACATTCCAGACGCTTTACTAACTCTCTCCCCACTTGGAGAGTCAGTGCCTTTCACCTCCTGTATGGCCCAGTTTGCAATTTCTGCGGAAAATGAACAGGAATAGGGAGAACCAATGAGAGACTAGCTGGAGGTGTCTGGACGGGCAAATTTAACTCTCATTTCCCACCAGGAAGAGGAATTAACCAAAGGCTCAGCGTGCCATGCCGGAACCACACTAGGGCATGAAGCAATCCTGCGGTGTTGCGGCCAGCTCACAAGAAAGCGAGTTGAAAAAAGGAGCTCAGGGGCGCTGTCATTCACAAACCTGCAGAGTTATAAATGACAGCTATCGTCCAAAAATATATTGCAGTAAGGCTGCCAAGAGGACTTGAAAGCGGGGCAGAATTGCAGGAAACCGATTTCAGGAGGTAGACTGGAATTGTATGTAAAACATAGGAAAAGAGGCAGAACGTCCACAATGATGCACTTGGCCAAAAAGGGCGTATGCGTTTTTTTCTGAATATATTCAGGAAAAAACGCATACGCCCTTTTTGGCCAACCAAGCAAGCTTGCAAAGGAAATCTGCACTACAATGAAGTCTCACTGCCCCTCGGTCAAAAGGGCCATCTGAAAAATGTGTAAAATCCAGAAAGGCAGGACAGGCCATGGAGAACTGGGAGCCTTGTTATGCTGATGGGAAGGATGTAAATTGCCAACAGCCACTCTGGAGAAGTGTATGGTGTTTCCTGAAACATCTACAAAACAAAGCAACAGAGCCTAGGGCACTTCCACTTATGGTCCTATAGCTTAGGGAAATTAAAATAAAAAAGACACAGCCACCCCAAAGTTTGGGACGGCTCTGTTTAGAAGAACCTCGTTTACGGTACAAGTTCAATATAGCAGAAAGCGAAAAATGGATAAAGAAGTTGTGGTACTTACGTACAATGCAATATCACTCAGCAATGAAATCTATGTCATCAGGGCCGTAGCAGCATAATGAGTGGATTCAAGTACGATGATTCTAAGTGAAATAAGTCACACAAAAAAAGAAACATCATAAGATATCACTACTACACGGAATGTAAACTTGGCTACACAGGAACTGAATTATAAAACAGAATAGGGTCTCAAATGTAGAAAACCAACTTATGCTTGCTTAAGGGGAAAGGTGAGTTGGGGTGCTGCATAAAACCAGAGATTGAAATTAGCACAGATACCGTTCCATAAGCCAAATATGTAATAGACAAGAGCTACTCCTTGCTCAACGAAGTGGACTCAACACCCCATATTAAACGCCTAAGAATATACCTGACTAGTAAGAATCTTAAAACCTATGGATTTATATGTCTCCGAAAGAGAATCAAGCGTGTGTACAGCGGCATAAATGCAGCAGTGATACGATTGGTGAGGATCGGTGAGCAAATGCAGACCCTTTGAAGTCATATTTCATGGTACCCATTCCATGGGTCTCAACTCTCCAGGTTTAAGGGATTCTTCCTTCAGCTAAAACATGCATGTGGAACCCAGCCTATGATCCACCATGTGATTGGGAAACGTGTTCAAAGGTGTCTCAGTTTTCGTCCCCTGCTACTCGGGTGCAACATTCCAGACGCTTTACTAACACTCTCCCTACTTGGAGAGTCAGTGCCTTTAACCTCCTGTTTGGCCCAGTTTGCAATTTCTGCGGAAAATGAACAGGAATAGGGAGAACCAATGAGAGACTAGCTGGAAGTGTCTGGACGGGCAAATTTAACTCTCATTTCCCACCAGGAAGAGGAATTAACCAAAGGCTCAGCGTGCCATGCCGGAACCACACTAGGACCTGAAGCAATCCTGCGGTGTTGCGGCCAGCTCACAAGAAAGCGAGTTGAAGAAAGGAGCTCAGGGGCACTGTCACTCACAAACCTGCAGAGTTATAAATGACAGCTATCGTCCAAAAATATATTGAAGTAAGGCTGCCAAGAGGACTTGAAAGCGGGGCAGAATTGCAGGAAACTGATTTCAGGAGGTAGACTGGAATTGCATGTAAAGCATAGGAAAAGAGGCAGAACGTCCACAATGATGCACTTGGCCAAAAAGGGCGTATGCGTTTTTTCCTGAATATATTCAGGAAAAAACGCATACGCCCCTTTTGGCGAACCAAGCAAGCTTGCAAAGGAAATCTGCACTACAATGAAGTCTCACTGCCCCCCGGTCAAAAGGGCCATCTGAAAAAAGTGTAAAATCCAGAAAGGCAGGACAGGCCATGTAGAACTGGGAGCCTTGTTATGCTGATGTGCCGGATGTAAATTGCCAACAGCCACTCTGGAGAAGTGTATGGTGTTTCCTGAAACATCTAAAAAACAAAGCAACAGAGCCTAGGGCATTTCCACTTATGGTTCTATAGCTTAGGGAAATTAAATTCAAAAATACACAGCCACCCCTAAGTTTGGGACAGCTCTGTTTACAAGAACCTCGTTTACGGTACAAGTGCAATATTGCAGAAAGCGAAAAATGGATAAAGAAGTTGTAGTACTTACATACAATGCAATATCACTCAGCAATGAAATCTATGTCATCAGGCCCGTAGCAGCATAATGAGTGGATTCAGGTACGATGATTCTAAGTGAAACAATTCACACAGAAAAAGAAACATCATAAGATATCACTACTACACGGAATGTAAACTTGGCTACCCAGGAACTGAATTACAAAACAGAACAGGGTCTCAAATGTAGAAAACCAACTTATGCTTGCTTAAGGGGAAAGGTGAGTTGGGGTGCTGCATAAAACCACAGATTGAAATTAGCACAGATACCGTTCCATAAGCCAAATATGTAATAGACAAGAGCTACTCCTTGCTCAACGAAGTGGACTCAACACCCCATATTAAACGCCTAAGAATATACCTGACTAGTAAGAATCTTAAAACCTATGGATTTATATGTCTCCGAAAGAGAATCAAGCGTGTGTACAGCGGCATAAATGCAGCAGTGATAGGATTGGTGAGGATCGGTGAGCAAATGCAGACCCTTTGAAGTCATATTGCATGGTACCCATTCCATGGGTCTCAACTCTCCAGGTTTAAGGGATTCTTCCTTCAGCTAAAACATGCATGTGGAACCCAGAGTATGATCCACCGTGTGATTGGGAAACGTGTTCAAAGGTGTCTCAGTTTTCGTCCCCTGGTACTCGGGTGCAACATTCCAGACGCTTTACTAACTCTCTCCCCACTTGTAGAGTCAGTGCCTTTAACCTCCTGTTTGGCCCAGTTTGCAATTTCTGCGGAAAATGAACAGGAATAGGGAGAACCAATGAGAGACTAGCTGGAGGTGTCTGGACGGGCAAATTTAACTCTCATTTCCCACCAGGAAGAGGAATTAACCAAAGGCTCAGCGTGCCGTGCCGGAACCACACTAGGGCCTGAAGCAATCCTGCGGTGTTGCGGCCAGCTCACAAGAAAGCGAGTTGAAGAAAGGAGCTCAGGGGCACTGTCATTCACAAACCTGTGGAGTTATAAATGACAGCTATCGTCCAAAAATATATTGGAGTAAGGCTGCCAAGAGGACTTGAAAGCGGGGCAGAATTGCAGGAAACCGATTTCAGGAGGTAGACTGGAATTGCATGTAAAGCATAGGAAAAGAGGCAGAACGTCCACAATGATGCACTTGGCCAAAAAGGGCGTATGCGTTTTTTCCTGAATATATTGAGGAAAAAACGCATACGCCCCTTTTGGCGAACCAAGCAAGCTTGCAAAGGAAATCTGCACTACAATGAAGTCTCACTGCCCCCCGGTCAAAAGGGCCATCTGAAAAAAGTGTAAAATCCAGAAAGGCAGGACAGGCCATGGAGAACTGGGAGCCTTGTTATGCTGATGGGCTGGATGTAAATTGCCAACAGCCACTCTGGAGAAGTGTATGGTGTTTCCTGAAACATCTAAAAAACAAAGCAACAGAGCCTAGGGCATTTCCACTTATGGTTCTATAGCTTAGGGAAATTAAATTCAAAAATACACAGCCACCCCTAAGTTTGGGACAGCTCTGTTTACAAGAACCTCGTTTACGGTACAAGTGCAATATTGCAGAAAGCGAAAAATGCATAAAGAAGTTGTAGTACTTACATACAATGCAATATCACTCAGCAATGAAATCTATGTCATCAGGCCCGTAGCAGCATAATGAGTGGATTCAGGTACGATGATTCTAAGTGAAACAATTCACACAGAAAAAGAAACATCATAAGATATCACTACTACACGGAATGTAAACTTGGCTACCCAGGAACTGAATTACAAAACAGAACAGGGTCTCAAATGTAGAAAACCAACTTATGCTTGCTTAAGGGGAAAGGTGAGTTGGGGTGCTGCATAAAACCACAGATTGAAATTAGCACAGATACCGTTCCATAAGCCAAATATGTAATAGACAAGAGCTACTCCTTGCTCAACGAAGTGGACTCAACACCCCATATTAAACGCCTAAGAATATACCTGACTAGTAAGAATCTTAAAACCTATGGATTTATATGTCTCCGAAAGAGAATCAAGCGTGTGTACAGCGGCATAAATGCAGCAGTGATAGGATTGGTGAGGATCGGTGAGCAAATGCAGACCCTTTGAAGTCATATTGCATGGTACCCATTCCATGGGTCTCAACTCTCCAGGTTTAAGGGATTCTTCCTTCAGCTAAAACATGCATGTGGAACCCAGAGTATGATCCACCATGTGATTGGGAAACGTGTTCAAAGGTGTCTCAGTTTTCGTCCCCTGGTACTCGGGTGCAACATTCCAGACGCTTTACTAACTGTCTCCCCACTTGGAGAGTCAGTGCCTTTAACCTCCTGTTTGGCCCAGTTTGCAATTTCTGCGGAAAATGAACAGGAATAGGGAGAACCAATGAGAGACTAGCTGGAGGTGTCTGGACGGGCAAATTTAACTCTCATTTCCCACCAGGAAGAGGAATTAACCAAAGGCTCAGCGTGCCGTGCCGGAACCACACTAGGGCCTGAAGCAATCCTGCGGTGTTGCGGCCAGCTCACAAGAAAGCGAGTTGAAGAAAGGAGCTCAGGGGCACTGTCATTCACAAACCTGTGGAGTTATAAATGACAGCTATCGTCCAAAAATATATTGGAGTAAGGCTGCCAAGAGGACTTGAAATCGGGGCAGAATTGCAGGAAACCGATTTCAGGAGGTAGACTGGAATTGCATGTAAAGCATAGGAAAAGAGGCAGAACGTCCACAATGATGCACTTGGCCAAAAAGGGCGTATGCGTTTTTTCCTGAATATATTCAGGAAAAAACGCATACGCCCTTTTTGGCAAACCAAGCAAGCTTGCAAAGGAAATCTGCACTACAATGAAGTCTCACTGCCCCCCGGTCAAAAGGGCCATCTGAAAAAAGTGTAAAATCCAGAAAGGCAGGACAGGCCATGGAGAACTGGGAGCCTTGTTATGCTGATGGGTGGGATGTAAATTGCCAACAGCCACTCTGGAGAAGTGTATGGTGTTTCCTGAAACATCTACAAAACAAAGCAACAGAGCCTAGGGCACTTCCACTTATGGCCCTATAGCTTAGGGAAATTAAAATCAAAAAGACACAGCCACCCCAAAGTTTGGGACGGCTCTGTTTACAAGAACCTCGTTTACGGTACAAGTTCAATATCACAGAAAGCGAAAAATGGATAAAGAAGTTGTGGTACTTACGTACAATGCAATATCACTCAGCAATGAGATCTATGTCATCAGGCCCATAGCAGCATAATGAGTGGATTCAGGTACGATGATTCTAAGTGAAATAAGTCACACAGAAAAAGAAACATCATAAGATATCACTACTACACGGAATGTAAACTTGGCTACACAGGAACTGAATTACAAAACAGAACAGGGTCTCAAATGTAGAAAACCAACTTATGCTTGCTTAAGGGGAAAGGTGAGTTGGGGTGCTGCATAAAACCTCAGATTGAAATTAGCACAGATACCGTTCCATAAGCCAAATATGTAATAGACAAGAGCTACTCCTTGCTCAACGAAGTGGACTCAACACCCCATATTAAACGCCTAAGAATATACCTGACTAGTAAGAATCTTAAAGCCTATGGATATATGTCTCCAAAAGAGAATCAAGAGTGTGTACAGTGCCATAAATGCAGCAGTGATAGGATTGGTGAGGATCAGTGAGCAAATGCATACTCTTTGAAGCCATATTGCATGGTACCCATTCCATGGGTCTCAACTCTCCAGGTTTAAGGGATTCTTCCTTCAGCTAAAACATGCATGTGGAACCCAGAGTATGATCCACCGTGTGATTGGGAAACGTGTTCAAAGGTGTCTCAGTTTTCGTCCCCTGGTACTCGGGTGCAACATTCCAGACGCTTTACTAACTCTCTCCCCACTTGGAGAGTCAGTGCCTTTAACCTCCTGTTTGGCCCAGTTTGCAATTTCTGCGGAAAATGAACAGGAATAGGGAGAACCAATGAGAGACTAGCTGGAGGTGTCTGGATGGGCAAATTTAACTCTCATTTCCCACCAGGAAGAGGAATTAACCAAAGGCTCAGCATGCCATGCCGGAACCACACTAGGGCATGAAGCAATCCTGCGGTGTTGCGGCCAGCTCACAAGAAAGCGAGTTGAAGAAAGGAGCTCAGGGGCACTGTCATTCACAAACCTGCAGAGTTATAAATGACAGCTATCGTCCAAAAATATATTGGAGTAAGGCTGCCAAGAGGACTTGAAAACAGGGCAGAATTGCAGGAAACCGATTTCAGGAGGTAGACTGGAATTGCATGTAAAGCATAGGAAAAGAGGCAGAACGTCCACAATGATGCACTTGGCCAAAAAGGGCGTATGCGTTTTTTCCTGAATATATTCAGGAAAAAACGCATACGCACTTTTTGGCCAACCAAGCAAGCTTGCAAAGGAAATCTGCACTACAATGAAGTCTCACTGCCCCCTGGTCAAAAGGGCCACCTGAAAAAAGTGTAAAATTCAGAAAGGCAGGACAGGCCATGGAGAACTGGGAGCCTTGTTATGCTGATGGGAAGGATGTAAATTGCCAACAGCCACTCTGGATAAGTGTATGGTGTTTCCTGAAACATCTACAAAACAAAGCAACAGAGCCTAGGGCACTTCCACTTATGGTCCTATAGCTTAGGGAAATTAAAATCAAAAAGACACAGCCACCCCAAAGTTTGGGACGGCTCTGTTTACAAGAACCCCGTTTACGGTACAAGTTCAATATAGCAGAAAGCGAAAAATGGATAAAGAATTTGTGGTACTTACGTACAATGCAATATCACTCAGCAATGAAATCTATGTCATCAGGGCCGTAGCAGCATAATGAGTGGATTCAAGTACGATGATTCTAAGTGAAATAAGTCACACAAAAAAAGAAACATCATAAGATATCACTACTACACTGAATGTAAACTTGGCTACACAGGAACTGAATTACAAAACAGAACAGGGTCTCAAATGTAGAAAACCAACTTATGCTTGCTTAAGGGGAAAGGTGAGTTGGGGTGCTGCATAAAACCACAGATTGAAATTAGCACAGATACCGTTCCATAAGCCAAATATGTAATAGACAAGAGCTACTCCTTGCTAAACGAAGTGGACTCAACACCCCATATTAAACGCCTAAGAATATACCTGACTAGTAAGAATCTTAAAACCTATGGATTTATATGTCTCTGAAAGAGAATCAAGCATGTGTACAGCGGCATAAACGCAGCAGTGATACGATTGGTGAGGATAGGTGAGCAAATGCAGACCCTTTGAAGTCATATTTCATGGTACCCATTCCATG
The DNA here is from genome assembly GCF_964374135.1 of Grampus griseus. Lineage (NCBI taxonomy): Eukaryota > Metazoa > Chordata > Mammalia > Artiodactyla > Delphinidae > Grampus > Grampus griseus. The sequence goes on from NW_028133034.1 coordinate 140,767, forward strand.
GGTCTCAACTCTCCAGGTTTAAGGGATTCTTCCTTCAGCTAAAACATGCATGTGGAACCCAGCCTATGATCCACCGTGTGATTGGGAAACGTGTTCAAAGGTGTCTCAGTTTTCGTCCCCTGCTACTCGGGTGCAACATTCCAGACGCTTTACTAACACTCTCCCTACTTGGAGAGTCAGTGCCTTTAACCTCCTGTTTGGCCCAGTTTGCAATTTCTGCGGAAAATGAACAGGAATAGGGAGAACCAATGAGAGACTAGCTGGAAATGTCTGGACGGGCAAATTTAACTCTCATTTCCCACCAGGAAGAGGAATTAACCAAAGGCTCAGCGTGCCATGCCGGAACCACACTAGGACCTGAAGCAATCCTGCGGTGTTGCGGCCAGCTCAAAAGAAAGCGAGTTGAAGAAAGGAGCTCAGGGACACTGTCACTCACAAACCTGCAGAGTTATAAATGACAGCTATCGTCCAAAAATATATTGAAGTAAGGCTGCCAAGAGGACTTGAAAGCGGGGCAGAATTGCAGGAAACCGATTTCAGGAGGTAGACTGGAATTGCATGTAAAGCATAGGAAAAGAGGCAGAACGTCCACAATGATGCACTTGGCCAAAAAGTGCGTATGCGTTTTTTCCTGAATATATTCAGGAAAAAACGCATACGCCCCTTTTGGCGAACCAAGCAAGCTTGCAAAGGAAATCTGCACTACAATGAAGTCTCACTGCCCCCCGGTCAAAAGGGCCATCTGAAAAAAGTGTAAAATCCAGAAAGGCAGGACAGGCCATGGAGAACTGGGAGCCTTGTTATGCTGATGTGCCGGATGTAAATTGCCAACAGCCACTCTGGAGAAAACAAAGCAACAGAGCCTAGGGCATTTCCACTTATGGTTCTATAGCTTAGGGAAATTAAATTCAAAAATACACAGCCACCCCTAAGTTTGGGACAGCTCTGTTTACAAGAACCTCGTTTACGGTACAAGTTCAATATTGCAGAAAGCGAAAAATGGATAAAGAAGTTGTAGTACTTACATACAATGCAATATCACTCAGCAATGAAATCTATGTCATCAGGCCCGTAGCAGCATAATGAGTGGATTCAGGTACGATGATTCTAAGTGAAACAATTCACACAGAAAAAGAAACATCATAAGATATCACTACTACACGGAATGTAAACTTGGCTACCCAGGAACTGAATTACAAAACAGAACAGGGTCTCAAATGTAGAAAACCAACTTATGCTTGCTTAAGGGGAAAGGTGAGTTGGGGTGCTGCATAAAACCACAGATTGAAATTAGCACAGATACCGTTCCATAAGCCAAATATGTAATAGACAAGAGCTACTCCTTGCTCAACGAAGTGGACTCAACACCCCATATTAAACGCCTAAGAATATACCTGACTAGTAAGAATCTTAAAACCTATGGATTTATATGTCTCCGAAAGAGAATCAAGCGTGTGTACAGCGGCATAAATGCAGCAGTGATAGGATTGGTGAGGATCGGTGAGCAAATGCAGACCCTTTGAAGTCATATTGCATGGTACCCATTCCATGGGTCTCAACTCTCCAGGTTTAAGGGATTCTTCCTTCAGCTAAAACATGCATGTGGAACCCAGAGTATGATCCACCGTGTGATTGGGAAACGTGTTCAAAGGTGTCTCAGTTTTCGTCCCCTGGTACTCGGGTGCAACATTCCAGACGCTTTACTAACTCTCTCCCCACTTGGAGAGTCAGTGCCTTTAACCTCCTGTTTGGCCCAGTTTGCAATTTCTGCGGAAAATGAACAGGAATAGGGAGAACCAATGAGAGACTAGCTGGAGGTGTCTGGACGGGCAAATTTAACTCTCATTTCCCACCAGGAAGAGGAATTAACCAAAGGCTCAGCGTGCCATGCCGGAACCACACTAGGACCTGAAGCAATCCTGCGGTGTTGCGGCCAGCTCAAAAGAAAGCGAGTTGAAGAAAGGAGCTCAGGGACACTGTCACTCACAAACCTGCAGAGTTATAAATGACAGCTATCGTCCAAAAATATATTGAAGTAAGGCTGCCAAGAGGACTTGAAAGCGGGGCAGAATTGCAGGAAACCGATTTCAGGAGGTAGACTGGAATTGCATGTAAAGCATAGGAAAAGAGGCAGAACGTCCACAATGATGCACTTGGCCAAAAAGTGCGTATGCGTTTTTTCCTGAATATATTCAGGAAAAAACGCATACGCCCCTTTTGGCGAACCAAGCAAGCTTGCAAAGGAAATCTGCACTACAATGAAGTCTCACTGCCCCCCGGTCAAAAGGGCCATCTGAAAAAAGTGTAAAATCCAGAAAGGCAGGACAGGCCATGGAGAACTGGGAGCCTTGTTATGCTGATGTGCCGGATGTAAATTGCCAACAGCCACTCTGGAGAAGTGTATGGTGTTTCCTGAAACATCTAAAAAACAAAGCAACAGAGCCTAGGGCATTTCCACTTATGGTTCTATAGCTTAGGGAAATTAAATTCAAAAATACACAGCCACCCCTAAGTTTGGGACAGCTCTGTTTACAAGAACCTCGTTTACGGTACAAGTTCAATATTGCAGAAAGCGAAAAATGGATAAAGAAGTTGTAGTACTTACATACAATGCAATATCACTCAGCAATGAAATCTATGTCATCAGGCCCGTAGCAGCATAATGAGTGGATTCAGGTACGATGATTCTAAGTGAAACAATTCACACAGAAAAAGAAACATCATAAGATATCACTACTACACGGAATGTAAACTTGGCTACCCAGGAACTGAATTACAAAACAGAACAGGGTCTCAAATGTAGAAAACCAACTTATGCTTGCTTAAGGGGAAAGGTGAGTTGGGGTGCTGCATAAAACCACAGATTGAAATTAGCACAGATACCGTTCCATAAGCCAAATATGTAATAGACAAGAGCTACTCCTTGCTCAACGAAGTGGACTCAACACCCCATATTAAACGCCTAAGAATATACCTGACTAGTAAGAATCTTAAAACCTATGGATTTATATGTCTCCGAAAGAGAATCAAGCGTGTGTACAGCGGCATAAATGCAGCAGTGATAGGATTGGTGAGGATCGGTGAGCAAATGCAGACCCTTTGAAGTCATATTGCATGGTACCCATTCCATGGGTCTCAACTCTCCAGGTTTAAGGGATTCTTCCTTCAGCTAAAACATGCATGTGGAACCCAGAGTATGATCCACCGTGTGATTGGGAAACGTGTTCAAAGGTGTCTCAGTTTTCGTCCCCTGGTACTCGGGTGCAACATTCCAGACGCTTTACTAACTCTCTCCCCACTTGGAGAGTCAGTGCCTTTAACCTCCTGTTTGGCCCAGTTTGCAATTTCTGCGGAAAATGAACAGGAATAGGGAGAACCAATGAGAGACTAGCTGGAGGTGTCTGGACGGGCAAATTTAACTCTCATTTCCCACCAGGAAGAGGAATTAACCAAAGGCTCAGCGTGCCGTGCCGGAACCACACTAGGGCCTGAAGCAATCCTGCGGTGTTGCGGCCAGCTCACAAGAAAGCGAGTTGAAGAAAGGAGCTCAGGGGCACTGTCATTCACAAACCTGTGGAGTTATAAATGACAGCTATCGTCCAAAAATATATTGGAGTAAGGCTGCCAAGAGGACTTGAAAGCGGGGCAGAATTGCAGGAAACCGATTTCAGGAGGTAGACTGGAATTGCATGTAAAGCATAGGAAAAGAGGCAGAACGTCCACAATGATGCACTTGGCCAAAAAGGGCGTATGCGTTTTTTCCTGAATATATTGAGGAAAAAACGCATACGCCCCTTTTGGCGAACCAAGCAAGCTTGCAAAGGAAATCTGCACTACAATGAAGTCTCACTGCCCCCCGGTCAAAAGGGCCATCTGAAAAAAGTGTAAAATCCAGAAAGGCAGGACAGGCCATGGAGAACTGGGAGCCTTGTTATGCTGATGGGCCGGATGTAAATTGCCAACAGCCACTCTGGAGAAGTGTATGGTGTTTCCTGAAACATCTAAAAAACAAAGCAACAGAGCCTAGGGCATTTCCACTTATGGTTCTATAGCTTAGGGAAATTAAATTCAAAAATACACAGCCACCCCTAAGTTTGGGACAGCTCTGTTTACAAGAACCTCGTTTACGGTACAAGTTCAATATTGCAGAAAGCGAAAAATGGATAAAGAAGTTGTAGTACTTACATACAATGCAATATCACTCAGCAATGAAATCTATGTCATCAGGCCCGTAGCAGCATAATGAGTGGATTCAGGTACGATGATTCTAAGTGAAACAATTCACACAGAAAAAGAAACATCATAAGATATCACTACTACACGGAATGTAAACTTGGCTACCCAGGAACTGAATTACAAAACAGAACAGGGTCTCAAATGTAGAAAACCAACTTATGCTTGCTTAAGGGGAAAGGTGAGTTGGGGTGCTGCATAAAACCACAGATTGAAATTAGCACAGATACCGTTCCATAAGCCAAATATGTAATAGACAAGAGCTACTCCTTGCTCAACGAAGTGGACTCAACACCCCATATTAAACGCCTAAGAATATACCTGACTAGTAAGAATCTTAAAACCTATGGATTTATATGTCTCCGAAAGAGAATCAAGCGTGTGTACAGCGGCATAAATGCAGCAGTGATACGATTGGTGAGGATCGGTGAGCAAATGCAGACCCTTTGAAGTCATATTGCATGGTACCCATTCCATGGGTCTCAACTCTCCAGGTTTAAGGGATTCTTCCTTCAGCTAAAACATGCATGTGGAACCCAGAGTATGATCCACCGTGTGATTGGGAAACGTGTTCAAAGGTGTCTCAGTTTTCGTCCCCTGGTACTCGGGTGCAACATTCCAGACGCTTTACTAACTCTCTCCCCACTTGGAGAGTCAGTGCCTTTAACCTCCTGTTTGGCCCAGTTTGCAATTTCTGCGGAAAATGAACAGGAATAGGGAGAACCAATGAGAGACTAGCTGGAGGTGTCTGGACAGGCAAATTTAACTCTCATTTCCCACCAGGAAGAGGAATTAACCAAAGGCTCAGCGTGCCGTGCCGGAACCACACTAGGGCCTGAAGCAATCCTGCGGTGTTGCGGCCAGCTCACAAGAAAGCGAGTTGAAGAAAGGAGCTCAGGGGCACTGTCATTCACAAACCTGTGGAGTTATAAATGACAGCTATCGTCCAAAAATATATTGGAGTAAGGCTGCCAAGAGGACTTGAAAGCGGGGCAGAATTGCAGGAAACCGATTTCAGGAGGTAGACTGGAATTGCATGTAAAGCATAGGAAAAGAGGCAGAACGTCCACAATGATGCACTTGGCCAAAAAGGGCGTATGCGTTTTTTCCTGAATATATTGAGGAAAAAACGCATACGCCCCTTTTGGCGAACCAAGCAAGCTTGCAAAGGAAATCTGCACTGCAATGAAGTCTCACTGCCCCCCGGTCAAAAGGGCCATCTGAAAAAAGTGTAAAATCCAGAAAGGCAGGACAGGCCATGGAGAACTGGGAGCCTTGTTATGCTGATGGGCCGGATGTAAATTGCCAACAGCCACTCTGGAGAAGTGTATGGTGTTTCCTGAAACATCTAAAAAACAAAGCAACAGAGCCTAGGGCATTTCCACTTATGGTTCTATAGCTTAGGGAAATTAAATTCAAAAATACACAGCCACCCCTAAGTTTGGGACAGCTCTGTTTACAAGAACCTCGTTTACGGTACAAGTTCAATATTGCAGAAAGCGAAAAATGGATAAAGAAGTTGTAGTACTTACATACAATGCAATATCACTCAGCAATGAAATCTATGTCATCAGGCCCGTAGCAGCATAATGAGTGGATTCAGGTACGATGATTCTAAGTGAAACAATTCACACAGAAAAAGAAACATCATAAGATATCACTACTACACGGAATGTAAACTTGGCTACCCAGGAACTGAATTACAAAACAGAACAGGGTCTCAAATGTAGAAAACCAACTTATGCTTGCTTAAGGGGAAAGGTGAGTTGGGGTGCTGCATAAAACCACAGATTGAAATTAGCACAGATACCGTTCCATAAGCCAAATATGTAATAGACAAGAGCTACTCCTTGCTCAACGAAGTGGACTCAACACCCCATATTAAACGCCTAAGAATATACCTGACTAGTAAGAATCTTAAAACCTATGGATTTATATGTCTCCGAAAGAGAATCAAGCGTGTGTACAGCGGCATAAATGCAGCAGTGATACGATTGGTGAGGATCGGTGAGCAAATGCAGACCCTTTGAAGTCATATTGCATGGTACCCATTCCATGGGTCTCAACTCTCCAGGTTTAAGGGATTCTTCCTTCAGCTAAAACATGCATGTGGAACCCAGAGTATGATCCACCGTGTGATTGGGAAACGTGTTCAAAGGTGTCTCAGTTTTCGTCCCCTGGTACTCGGGTGCAACATTCCAGACGCTTTACTAACTCTCTCCCCACTTGGAGAGTCAGTGCCTTTAACCTCCTGTTTGGCCCAGTTTGCAATTTCTGCGGAAAATGAACAGGAATAGGGAGAACCAATGAGAGACTAGCTGGAGGTGTCTGGACAGGCAAATTTAACTCTCATTTCCCACCAGGAAGAGGAATTAACCAAAGGCTCAGCGTGCCGTGCCGGAACCACACTAGGGCCTGAAGCAATCCTGCGGTGTTGCGGCCAGCTCACAAGAAAGCGAGTTGAAGAAAGGAGCTCAGGGGCACTGTCATTCACAAACCTGTGGAGTTATAAATGACAGCTATCGTCCAAAAATATATTGGAGTAAGGCTGCCAAGAGGACTTGAAAGCGGGGCAGAATTGCAGGAAACCGATTTCAGGAGGTAGACTGGAATTGCATGTAAAGCATAGGAAAAGAGGCAGAACGTCCACAATGATGCACTTGGCCAAAAAGGGCGTATGCGTTTTTTCCTGAATATATTGAGGAAAAAACGCATACGCCCCTTTTGGCGAACCAAGCAAGCTTGCAAAGGAAATCTGCACTGCAATGAAGTCTCACTGCCCCCCGGTCAAAAGGGCCATCTGAAAAAAGTGTAAAATCCAGAAAGGCAGGACAGGCCATGGAGAACTGGGAGCCTTGTTATGCTGATGGGCCGGATGTAAATTGCCAACAGCCACTCTGGAGAAGTGTATGGTGTTTCCTGAAACATCTAAAAAACAAAGCAACAGAGCCTAGGGCATTTCCACTTATGGTTCTATAGCTTAGGGAAATTAAATTCAAAAATACACAGCCACCCCTAAGTTTGGGACAGCTCTGTTTACAAGAACCTCGTTTACGGTACAAGTTCAATATTGCAGAAAGCGAAAAATGGATAAAGAAGTTGTAGTACTTACATACAATGCAATATCACTCAGCAATGAAATCTATGTCATCAGGCCCGTAGCAGCATAATGAGTGGATTCAGGTACGATGATTCTAAGTGAAACAATTCACACAGAAAAAGAAACATCATAAGATATCACTACTACACGGAATGTAAACTTGGCTACCCAGGAACTGAATTACAAAACAGAACAGGGTCTCAAATGTAGAAAACCAACTTATGCTTGCTTAAGGGGAAAGGTGAGTTGGGGTGCTGCATAAAACCACAGATTGAAATTAGCACAGATACCGTTCCATAAGCCAAATATGTAATAGACAAGAGCTACTCCTTGCTCAACGAAGTGGACTCAACACCCCATATTAAACGCCTAAGAATATACCTGACTAGTAAGAATCTTAAAACCTATGGATTTATATGTCTCCGAAAGAGAATCAAGCGTGTGTACAGCGGCATAAATGCAGCAGTGATACGATTGGTGAGGATCGGTGAGCAAATGCAGACCCTTTGAAGTCATATTGCATGGTACCCATTCCATGGGTCTCAACTCTCCAGGTTTAAGGGATTCTTCCTTCAGCTAAAACATGCATGTGGAACCCAGAGTATGATCCACCGTGTGATTGGGAAACGTGTTCAAAGGTGTCTCAGTTTTCGTCCCCTGGTACTCGGGTGCAACATTCCAGACGCTTTACTAACTCTCTCCCCACTTGGAGAGTCAGTGCCTTTAACCTCCTGTTTGGCCCAGTTTGCAATTTCTGCGGAAAATGAACAGGAATAGGGAGAACCAATGAGAGACTAGCTGGAGGTGTCTGGACGGGCAAATTTAACTCTCATTTCCCACCAGGAAGAGGAATTAACCAAAGGCTCAGCGTGCCGTGCCGGAACCACACTAGGGCATGAAGCAATCCTGCGGTGTTGCGGCCAGCTCACAAGAAAGCAAGTTGAAAAACGGAGCTCAGGGGTACTGTCATTCACAGACCTGTAGAGTTATAAATAACAGCTATCGTCCAAAAATATATTGGAGTAAGGCTGCCAAGAGGACTTGAAAGCGGGGCAGAATTGCAGGAAACCGATTTCAGGAGGTAGACTGGAATTGCATGTAAAGCATAGGAAAAGAGGCAGAACGTCCACAATGATGCACTTGGCCAAAAAGGGCGTATGCGTTTTTTCCTGAATATATTCAGGAAAAAACGCATACATATTTTTTGGCCCACCAAGCAAGCTTGCAAAGGAAATCTGCACTACAATGACGTCTCACTGCCCCCCGGTCAAAAGGGCCATCTGAAAAATGTGTAAAATCCAGAAAGGCAGGACAGGCCATGTAGAACTGGGAGCCTTGTTATGCTGATGGGCAGGATGTAAATTGCCAACAGCCACTCTGGAGAAGTGTATGGTGTTTCCTGAAACATCTACAAAACAAAGCAACAGAGCCTAGGGCACTTCCACTTATGGTCCTATAGCTTAGGGAAATTAAAATCAAAAAGACACAGCCACCCCAAAGTTTGGGACGGCTCTGTTTACAAGAACCTCGTTTACGGTACAAGTTCAATATAGCAGAAAGCGAAAAATGGATAAAGATGTTGTGGTACTTACGTACAATGCAATATCACTCAGCAATGAAATCTATGTCATCAGGGCCGTAGCAGCATAATGAGTGGATTCAAGTACGATGATTCTAAGTGAAATTAGTCACACAAAAAAAGAAACATCATAAGATATCACTACTACACGGAATGTAAACTTGGCTACACAGGAACTGAATTACAAAACAGAACAGGGTCTCAAATGTAGAAAACCAACTTATGCTTGCTTAAGGGGAAAGGTGAGTTGGGGTGCTGCATAAAACCAGAGATTGAAATTAGCACAGATACCGTTCCATAAGCCAAATATGTAATAGACAAGAGCTACTCCTTGCTCAACGAAGTGGACTCAACACCCCATATTAAACGCCTAAGAATATACCTGACTAGTAAGAATCTTAAAACCTATGGATTTATATGTCTCCGAAAGAGAATCAAGCGTGTGTACAGCGGCATAAATGCAGCAGTGATACGATTGGTGAGGATCGGTGAGCAAATGCAGACCCTTTGAAGTCATATTTCATGGTACCCATTCCATGGGTCTCAACTCTCCAGGTTTAAGGGATTCTTCCTTCAGCTAAAACATGCATGTGGAACCCAGCCTATGATCCACCGTGTGATTGGGAAACGTGTTCAAAGGTGTCTCAGTTTTCGTCCCCTGCTACTCGGGTGCAACATTCCAGACGCTTTACTAACACTCTCCCTACTTGGAGAGTCAGTGCCTTTAACCTCCTGTTTGGCCCAGTTTGCAATTTCTGCGGAAAATGAACAGGAATAGGGAGAACCAATGAGAGACTAGCTGGAGGTGTCTGGACGGGCAAATTTAACTCTCATTTCCCACCAGGAAGAGGAATTAACCAAAGGCTCAGCGTGCCGTGCCGGAACCACACTAGGGCCTGAAGCAATCCTGCGGTGTTGCGGCCAGCTCACAAGAAAGCGAGTTGAAGAAAGGAGCTCAGGGGCACTGTCATTCACAAACCTGCGGAGTTATAAATGACAGCTATCGTCCAAAAATATATTGGAGTAAGGCTGCCAAGAGGACTTGAAAGCGGGGCAGAATTGCAGGAAACCGATTTCAGGAGGTAGACTGGAATTGCATGTAAAGCATAGGAAAAGAGGCAGAACGTCCACAATGATGCACTTGGCCAAAAAGGGCGTATGCGTTTTTTCCTGAATATATTCAGGAAAAAACGCATACGTCCTTTTTGGCCAACCAAGCAAGCTTGCAAAGGAAATCTGCACTACAATGAAGTCTCACTGCCCCCCGGTCAAAAGGGCCATCTGAAAAAAGTGTAAAATTCAGAAAGGCAGGACAGGCCATGGAGAACTGGGAGCCTTGTTATGCTGATGGGAAGGATGTAAATTGCCAACAACCACTCTGGATAAGTGTATGGTGTTTCCTGAAACATCTACAAAACAAAGCAACAGAGCCTAGGGCACTTCCACTTATGGTCCTATAGCTTAGGGAAATTAAAATCAAAAAGACACAGCCACCCCAAAGTTTGGGACGGCTCTGTTTACAAGAACCTCGTTTACGGTACAAGTTCAATATAGCAGAAAGCGAAAAATGGATAAAGAAGTTGTGGTACTTACGTACAATGCAATATCACTCAGCAATGAAATCTATGTCATCAGGGCCGTAGCAGCATAATGAGTGGATTCAAGTACGATGATTCTAAGTGAAATAAGTCACACAAAAAAAGAAACATCATAAGATATCACTACTACACGGAATGTAAACTTGGCTACACAGGAACTGAATTACAAAACAGAACAGGGTCTCAAATGTAGAAAACCAACTTATGCTTGCTTAAGGGGAAAGGTGAGTTGGGGTGCTGCATAAAACCAGAGATTGAAATTAGCACAGATACCGTTCCATAAGCCAAATATGTAATAGACAAGAGCTACTCCTTGCTCAACGAAGTGGACTCAACACCCCATATTAAACGCCTAAAAATATACCTGACTAGTAAGAATCTTAAAACCTATGGATTTATATGTCTCCGAAAGAGAATCAAGCGTGTGTACAGCGGCATAAACGCAGCAGTGATACGATTGGTGAGGATCGGTGAGCAAATGCAGACCCTTTGAAGTCATATTTCATGGTACCCATTCCATGGGTCTCAACTCTCCAGGTTTAAGGGATTCTTCCTTCAGCTAAAACATGCATGTGGAACCCAGAGTATGATCCACCGTGTGATTGGGAAACGTGTTCAAAGGTGTCTCAGTTTTCGTCCCCTGCTACTCGGGTGCAACATTCCAGACGCTTTACTAACACTCTCCCTACTTGGAGAGTCAGTGCCTTTAACCTCCTGTTTGGCCCAGTTTGCAATTTCTGCGGAAATTGAACAGGAATAGGGAGAACCAATGAGAGACTAGCTGGAGGTGTCTGGACGGGCAAATTTAACTCTCATTTCCCACCAGGAAGAGGAATTAACCAAAGGCTCAGCGTGCCATGCCGGAACCACACTAGGACCTGAAGCAATCCTGCGGTGTTGCGGCCAGCTCACAAGAAAGCGAGTTGAAGAAAGGAGCTCAGGGGCACTGTCACTCACAAACCTGCAGAGTTATAAATGACAGCTATCGTCCAAAAATATATTGAAGTAAGGCTGCCAAGAGGACTTGAAAGCGGGGCAGAATTGCAGGAAACCGATTTCAGGAGGTAGACTGGAATTGCATGTAAAGCATAGGAAAAGAGGCAGAACGTCCACAATGATGCACTTGGCCAAAAAGGGCGTATGCGTTTTTTCCTGAATATATTCAGGAAAGAACGCATACGCCCCTTTTGGCGAACCAAGCAAGCTTGCAAAGGAAATCTGCACTACAATGAAGTCTCACTGCCCCCCGGTCAAAAGGGCCATCTGAAAAAAGTGTAAAATCCAGAAAGGCAGGACAGGCCATGGAGAACTGGGAGCCTTGTTATGCTGATGTGCCGGATGTAAATTGCCAACAGCCACTCTGGAGAAGTGTATGGTGTTTCCTGAAACATCTAAAAAACAAAGCAACAGAGCCTAGGGCACTTCCACTTATGGTTCTATAGCTTAGGGAAATTAAATTCAAAAATACACAGCCACCCCTAAGTTTGGGACAGCTCTGTTTACAAGAACCTCGTTTATGGTACAAGTTCAATATTGCAGAAAGCGAAAAATGGATAAAGAAGTTGTAGTACTTGCATACAATGCAATATCACTCAGCAATGAAATCTATGTCATCAGGCCCGTAGCAGCATAATGAGTGGATTCAGGTACGATGATTCTAAGTGAAACAATTCACACAGAAAAAGAAACATCATAAGATATCACTACTACACTGAATGTAAACTTGGCTACCCAGGAACTGAATTACAAAACAGAACAGGGTCTCAAATGTAGAAAACCAACTTATGCTTGCTTAAGGGGAAAGGTGAGTTGGGGTGCTGCATAAAACCACAGATTGAAATTAGCACAGATACCGTTCCATAAGCCAAATATGTAATAGACAAGAGCTACTCCTTGCTCAACGAAGTGGACTCAACACCCCATATTAAACGCCTAAGAATATACCTGACTAGTAAGAATCTTAAAACCTATGGATTTATATGTCTCCGAAAGAGAATCAAGCGTGTGTACAGCGGCATAAATGCAGCAGTGATAGGATTGGTGAGGATCGGTGAGCAAATGCAGACCCTTTGAAGTCATATTGCATGGTACCCATTCCATGGGTCTCAACTCTCCAGGTTTAAGGGATTCTTCCTTCAGCTAAAACATGCATGTGGAACCCAGAGTATGATCCACTGTGTGATTGGGAAACGTGTTCAAATGTGTCTCAGTTTTCGTCCCCTGGTACTCGGGTGCAACATTCCAGACGCTTTACTAACTCTCTCCCCACTTGGAGAGTCAGTGCCTCTAACCTCCTGTTTGGCCCAGTTTGCAATTTCTGCGGAAAATGAACAGGAATAGGGAGAACCAATGAGAGACTAGCTGGAGGTGTCTGGACGGGCAAATTTAACTCTCATTTCCCACCAGGAAGAGGAATTAACCAAAGGCTCAGCGTGCCATGCCGGAACCACACTAGGACCTGAAGCAATCCTGCGGTGTTGCGGCCAGCTCACAAGAAAGCGAGTTGAAGAAAGGAGCTCAGGGGCACTGTCATTCACAGACCTGCAGAGTTATAAATGACAGCTATCGTCCAAAAATATATTGAAGTAAGGCTGCCAAGAGGACTTGAAAGCGGGGCAGAATTGCAGGAAACCGATTTCAGGAGGTAGACTGGAATTGCATGTAAAGCATAGGAAAAGAGGCAGAACGTCCACAATGATGCACTTGGCCAAAAAGGGCGTATGCGTTTTTTCCTGAATATATTCAGGAAAAAACGCATACGCCCTTTTTGGCTAACCAAGCAAGCTTGCAAAGGAAATCTGCACTACAATGAAGTCTCACTGCCCCCCGGTCAAAAGGGCCATCTGAAAAAAGTGTAAAATCCAGAAAGGCAGGACAGGCCATGGAGAACTGGGAGCCTTGTTATGCTGATGGGCGGGATGTAAATTGCCAACAGCCACTCTGGAGAAGTGTATGGTGTTTCCTGAAACATCTACAAAACAAAGCAACAGAGCCTAGGGCACTTCCACTTATGGTCCTATAGCTTAGGGAAATTAAAATCAAAAAGACACAGCCACCCCAAAGTTTGGGACGGCTCTGTTTACAAGAACCTCGTTTACGGTACAAGTTCAATATTGCAGAAAGCGAAAAATGGATAAAGAAGTTGTAGTACTTACATACAATGCAATATCACTCAGCAATGAAATCTATGTCATCAGGCCCGTAGCAGCATAATGAGTGGATTCAGGTACGATGATTCTAAGTGAAACAAGTCACACAGAAAAAGAAACATCATAAGATATCACTACTACACGGAATGTAAACTTGGCTACCCAGGAACTGAATTACAAAACAGAACAGGGTCTCAAATGTAGAAAACCAACTTATGCTTGCTTAAGGGGAAAGGTGAGTTGGGGTGCTGCATAAAACCAGAGATTGAAATTAGCACAGATACCGTTCCATAAGCCAAATATGTAATAGACAAGAGCTACTCCTTGCTCAACGAAGTGGACTCAACACCCCATATTAAACGCCTAAGAATATACCTGACTAGTAAGAATCTTAAAACCTATGGATTTATATGTCTCCGAAAGAGAATCAAGCGTGTGTACAGCGGCATAAATGCAGCAGTGATAGGATTGGTGAGGATCGGTGAGCAAATGCAGACCCTTTGAAGTCATATTGCATGGTACCCATTCCATGGGTCTCAACTCTCCAGGTTTAAGGGATTCTTCCTTCAGCTAAAACATGCATGTGGAACCCAGAGTATGATCCACCGTGTGATTGGGAAACGTGTTCAAAGGTGTCTCAGTTTTCGTCCCCTGGTACTCGGGTGCAACATTCCAGACGCTTTACTAACTCTCTCCCCACTTGGAGAGTCAGTGCCTTTAACCTCCTGTTTGGCCCAGTTTGCAATTTCTGCAGAAAATGAACAGGAATAGGGAGAACCAATGAGAGACTAGCTGGAGGTGTCTGGACGGGCAAATTTAACTCTCATTTCCCACCAGGAAGAGGAATTAACCAAAGGCTCAGCGTGCCGTCCCGGAACCACACTAGGGCCTGAAGCAATCCTGCGATGTTGCGGCCAGCTCACAAGAAAGCGAGTTGAAGAAAGGAGCTCAGGGGCACTGTCATTCACAAACCTGCAGAGTTATAAATGACAGCTATCGTCCAAAAATATATTGGAGTAAGGCTGCCAAGAGGACTTGAAAGCGGGGCAGAATTGCAGGAAACCGATTTCAGGAGGTAGACTGGAATTGCATGTAAAGCATAGGAAAAGAGGCAGAACGTCCACAATGATGCACTTGGCCAAAAAGGGCGTATGCGTTTTTTCCTGAATATATTGAGGAAAAAACGCATACGCCCTTTTTGGCCAACCAAGCAAGCTTGCAAAGGAAATCTGCACTACAATGAAGTCTCACTGCCCCCCGGTCAAAAGGGCCATCTGAAAAAAGTGTAAAATCCAGAAAGGCAGGACAGGCCATGGAGAACTGGGAGCCTTGTTATGCTGATGGGTGGGATGTAAATTGCCAACAGCCACTCTGGAGAAGTGTATGGTGTTTCCTGAAACATTTACAAAACAAAGCAACAGAGCCTAGGGCACTTCCAATTATGGTCCTATAGCTTAGGGAAATTAAAATCAAAAAGACACAGCCACCCCAAAGTTTGGGACGGCTCTGTTTACAAGAACCTCGTTTACGGTACAAGTTCAATATCACAGAAAGCGAAAAATGGATAAAGAAGTTGTGGTACTTACGTACAATGCAATATCACTCAGCAATGAGATCTATGTCACCAGGCCCATAGCAGCATAATGAGTGGATTCAGGTACGATGATTCTAAGTGAAATAAGTCACACAGAAAAAGAAACATCATAAGATATCACTACTACACGGAATGTAAACTTGGCTACACAGGAACTGAATTACAAAACAGAACAGGGTCTCAAATGTAGAAAACCAACTTATGCTTGCTTAAGGGGAAAGGTGAGTTGGGGTGCTGCATAACACCACAGATTGAAATTAGCACAGATACCGTTCCATAAGCCAAATATGTAATAGACAAGAGCTACTCCTTGCTCAACGAAGTGGACTCAACACCCCATATTAAACGCCTAAGAATATACCTGAGTAGTAAGAACCTTAAAACCTATGGATATATGTCTCCAAAAGAGAATCAAGAGTGTGTACAGTGCCATAAATGCAGCAGTGATAGGATTGGTGAGGATCAGTGAGCAAATGCCTACTCTTTGAAGCCATATTGCATGGTACCCATTCCATGGGTCTCAACTCTCCAGGTTTAAGGGATTCTTCCTTCAGCTAAAACATGCATGTGGAACCCAGAGTATGATCCACCGTGTGATTGGGAAACGTGTTCAAAGGTGTCTCAGTTTTCGTCCCCTGGTACTCGGGTGCAACATTCCAGACGCTTTACTAACTCTCTCCCCACTTGGAGAGTCAGTGCCTTTAACCTCCTGTTTGGCCCAGTTTGCAATTTCTGCGGAAAATGAACAGGAATAGGGAGAACCAATGAGAGACTAGCTGGAGGTGTCTGGACGGGCAAATTTAACTCTCATTTCCCACCAGGAAGAGGAATTAACCAAAGGCTCAGCGTGCCGTGCCGGAACCACACTAGGGCATGAAGCAATCCTGCGGTGTTGCGGCCAGCTCACAAGAAAGCAAGTTGAAGAACGGAGCTCAGGGGTACTGTCATTCACAGACCTGCAGAGTTATAAATAACAGCTATCGTCCAAAAATATATTGGAGTAAGGCTGCCAAGAGGACTTGAAAGCGGGGCAGAATTGCAGGAAACCGATTTCAGGAGGTAGACTGGAATTGCATGTAAAGCATAGGAAAAGAGGCAGAACGTCCACAATGATGCACTTGGCCAAAAATGGCGTATGCGTTTTTTCCTGAATATATTAAGGAAAAAACTCATACGCCCTTTTTGGCGAACCAAGCAAGCTTGCAAAGGAAATCTGCACTACAATGAAGTCTCACTGCCCCCCGGTCAAAAGGGCCATCTGAAAAAAGTGTAAAATCCAGAAAGGCAGGACAGGCCATGGAGAACTGGGAGCCTTGTTATGCTGATGGGAAGGATGTAAATTGCCAACAGCCACTCTGGAGAAGTGTATGGTGTTTCCTGAAACATCTACAAAACAAAGCAACAGAGCCTAGGGCACTTCCACTTATGGTTCTATAGCTTAGGGAAATTAAAATCAAAAAGACACAGCCACCCCAAAGTTTGGGACGGCTCTGTTTACAAGAACCTCGTTTACGGTACAAGTTCAATATCACAGAAAGCGAAAAATGGATAAAGAAGTTGTAGTACTTACATACAATGCAATATCACTCAGCAATGAAATCTATGTCATCAGGCCCGTAGCAGCATAATGAGTGGATTCAGGTACGATGATTCTAAGTGAAACAAGTCACACAGAAAAAGAAACATCATAAGATATCACTACTACACGGAATGTAAACTTGGCTACCCAGGAACTGAATTACAAAACAGAACAGGGTCTCAAATGTAGAAAACCAACTTATGCTTGCTTAAGGGGAAAGGTGAGTTGGGGTGCTGCATAAAACCAGAGATTGAAATTAGCACAGATACCGTTCCATAAGCCAAATATGTAATAGACAAGAGCTACTCCTTGCTCAACGAAGTGGACTCAACACCCCATATTAAACGCCTAAGAATATACCTGACTAGTAAGAATCTTACAACCTATGGATTTATATGTCTCCGAAAGAGAATCAAGCGTGTGTACAGCGGCATAAATGCAGCAGTGATAGGATTGGTGAGGATCGGTGAGCAAATGCAGACCCTTTGAAGTCATATTGCATGGTACCCATTCCATGGGTCTCAACTCTCCAGGTTTAAGGGATTCTTCCTTCAGCTAAAACATGCATGTGGAACCCAGAGTATGATCCACCGTGTGATTGGGAAACGTGTTCAAAGGTGTCTCAGTTTTCGTCCCCTGGTACTCGGGTGCAACATTCCAGACGCTTTACTAACTCTCTCCCCACTTGGAGAGTCAGTGCCTTTAACCTCCTGTTTGGCCCAGTTTGCAATTTCTGTGGAAAATGAACAGGAATAGGGAGAACCAATGAGAGACTAGCTGGAGGTGTCTGGACGGGCAAATTTAACTCTCATTTCCCACCAGGAAGAGGAATTAACCAAAGGCTCAGCGTGCCGTGCCGGAACCACACTAGGGCCTGAAGCAATCCTGCGGTGTTGCGGCCAGCTCACAAGAAAGCGAGTTGAAGAAAGGAGCTCAGGGGCACTGTCATTCACAAACCTGCAGAGTTATAAATGACAGCTATCGTCCAAAAATATATTGGAGTAAGGCTGCCAAGAGGACTTGAAAGCGGGGCAGAATTGCAGGAAACCGATTTCAGGAGGTAGACTGGAATTGCATGTAAAGCATAGGAAAAGAGGCAGAACTTCCACAATGATGCACTTGGCCAAAAAGGGCGTATGCGTTTTTTCCTGAATATATTCAGGAAAAAACGCATACGCCGTTTTTGGCCAACCAAGCAAGCTTGCAAAGGAAATCTGCACTACAATGAAGTCTCACTGCCCCCCGGTCAAAAGGGCCATCTGGAAAAAGTGTAAAATTCAGAAAGGCAGGACAGGCCATGGAGAACTGGGAGCCTTGTTATGCTGATGGGAAGGATGTAAATTGCCAACAGCCACTCTGGATAAGTGTATGGTGTTTCCTGAAACATCTACAAAACAAAGCAACAGAGCCTAGGGCACTTCCACTTATGGTCCTATAGCTTAGGGAAATTAAAATCAAAAAGACACAGCCACCCCAAAGTTTGGGACGGCTCTGTTTACAAGAACCTCGTTTACGGTACAAGTTCAATATAGCAGAAAGCGAAAAATGGATAAAGAAGTTGTGGTACTTACGTACAATGCAATATCACTCAGCAATGAAATCTATGTCATCAGGGCCGTAGCAGCATAATGAGTGGATTCAAGTACGATGATTCTAAGTGAAATAAGTCACACAAAAAAAGAAACATCATAAGATATCACTACTACACGGAATGTAAACTTGGCTACACAGGAACTGAATTACAAAACAGAACAGGGTCTCAAATGTAGAAAACCAACTTATGCTTGCTTAAGGGGAAAGGTGAGTTGGGGTGCTGCATAAAACCAGAGATTGAAATTAGCACAGATACCGTTCCATAAGCCAAATATGTAATAGACAAGAGCTACTCCTTGCTCAACGAAGTGGACTCAACACCCCATATTAAACGCCTAAGAATATACCTGACTAGTAAGAATCTTAAAACCTATGGATTTATATGTCTCCGAAAGAGAATCAAGCGTGTGTACAGCGGCATAAACGCAGCAGTGATACGATTGGTGAGGATCGGTGAGCAAATGCAGACCCTTTGAAGTCATATTTCATGGTACCCATTCCATGGGTCTCAACTCTCCAGGTTTAAGGGATTCTTCCTTCAGCTAAAACATGCATGTGGAACCCAGCCTATGATCCACCGTGTGATTGGGAAACGTGTTCAAAGGTGTCTCAGTTTGCGTCCCCTGCTACTCAGGTGCAACATTCCAGACGCTTTACTAACACTCTCCCTACTTGGAGAGTCAGTGCCTTTAACCTCCTGTTTGGCCCAGTTTGCAATTTCTGCGGAAAATGAACAGGAATAGGGAGAACCAATGAGAGACTAGCTGGAAGTGTCTGGACGGGCAAATTTAACTCTCATTTCCCACCAGGAAGAGGAATTAACCAAAGGCTCAGCGTGCCATGCAGGAACCACACTAGGACCTGAAGCAATCCTGCGGTGTTGCGGCCAGCTCACAAGAAAGCGAGTTGAAGAAAGGAGCTCAGGGGCACTGTCACTCACAAACCTGCAGAGTTATAAATGACAGCTATCGTCCAAAAATATATTGAAGTAAGGCTGCCAAGAGGACTTGAAAGCGGGGCAGAATTGCAGGAAACTGATTTCAGGAGGTAGACTGGAATTGCATGTAAAGCATAGGAAAAGAGGCAGAACGTCCACAATGATGCACTTGGCCAAAAAGGGCGTATGCGTTTTTTCCTGAATATATTCAGGAAAAAACGCATACGCTCTTTTTGGCTAACCAAGCAAGCTTGCAAAGGAAATCTGCACTACAATGAAGTCTCACTGCCCCCCAGTCAAAAGGGCCATCTGAAAAAAGTGTAAAATCCAGAAAGGCAGGACAGGCCATGGAGAACTGGGAGCCTTGTTATGCTGATGGGCGGGATGTAAATTGCCAACAGCCACTCTGGAGAAGTGTATGGTGTTTCCTGAAACATCTACAAAACAAAGCAACAGAGCCTAGGGCACTTCCACTTATGGTCCTGTAGCTTAGGGAAATTAAAATCAAAAAGACACAGCCACCCCAAAGTTTGGGACGGCTCTGTTTACAAGAACCTCATTTACGGTACAAGTTCAATATTGCAGAAAGCGAAAAATGGATAAAGAAGTTGTAGTACTTACATACAATGCAATATCACTCAGCAATGAAATCTATGTCATCAGGCCCGTAGCAGCATAATGAGTGGATTCAGGTACGATGATTCTAAGTGAAACAAGTCACACAGAAAAAGAAACATCATAAGATATCACTACTACACGGAATGTAAACTTGGCTACCCAGGAACTGAATTACAAAACAGAACAGGGTCTCAAATGTAGAAAACCAACTTATGCTTGCTTAAGAGGAAAGGTGAGTTGGGGTGCTGCATAAAACCAGAGATTGAAATTAGCACAGATACCGTTCCATAAGCCAAATATGTAATAGACAAGAGCTACTCCTTGCTCAACGAAGTGGACTCAACACCCCATATTAAACGCCTAAGAATATACCTGACTAGTAAGAATCTTACAACCTATGGATTTATATGTCTCCGAAAGAGAATCAAGCGTGTGTACAGCGGCATAAACGCAGCAGTGATAGGATTGGTGAGGATCGGTGAGCAAATGCAGACCCTTTGAAGTCATATTGCATGGTACCCATTCCATGGGTCTCAACTCTCCAGGTTTAAGGGATTCTTCCTTCAGCTAAAACATGCATGTGGAACCCAGAGTATGATCCACCGTGTGATTGGGAAACGTGTTCAAAGGTGTCTCAGTTTTCGTCCCCTGGTACTCGGGTGCAACATTCCAGACGCTTTACTAACTCTCTCCCCACTTGGAGAGTCAGTGCCTTTAACCTCCTCTTTGGCCCAGTTTGCAATTTCTGCAGAAAATGAACAGGAATAGGGAGAACCAATGAGAGACTAGCTGGAGGTGTCTGGACGGGCAACTTTAACTCTCATTTCCCACCAGGAAGAGGAATTAACCAAAGGCTCAGCGTGCCGTCCCGGAACCACACTAGGGCCTGAAGCAATCCTGCGGTGTTGCGGCCAGCTCACAAGAAAGCGAGTTGAAGAAAGGAGCTCAGGGGCACTGTCATTCACAAACCTGCAGAGTTATAAATGACAGCTATCGTCCAAAAATATATTGGAGTAAGGCTGCCAAGAGGACTTGAAAGCGGGGCAGAATTGCAGGAAACCGATTTCAGGAGGTAGACTGGAATTGCATGTAAAGCATAGGAAAAGAGGCAGAACGTCCACAATGATGCACTTGGCCAAAAAGGGCGTATGCGTTTTTTCCTGAATATATTCAGGAAAAAACGCATACGCCCTTTTTGGCCAACCAAGCAAGCTTGCAAAGGAAATCTGCACTACAATGAAGTCTCACTGCCCCCCGGTCAAAAGGGCCATCTGAAAAAAGTGTAAAATACAGAAAGGCAGGACAGGCCATGGAGAACTGGGAGCCTTGTTATGCTGATGGGTGGGATGTAAATTGCCAACAGCCACTCTGGAGAAGTGTATGGTGTTTCCTGAAACATTTACAAAACAAAGGAACAGAGCCTAGGGCACTTCCAATTATGGTCCTATAGCTTAGGGAAATTAAAATCAAAAAGACACAGCCACCCCAAAGTTTGGGACGGCTCTGTTTACAAGAACCTCGTTTACGGTACAAGTTCAATATCACAGAAAGCGAAAAATGGATAAAGAAGTTGTGGTACTTACGTACAATGCAATATCACTCAGCAATGAGATCTATGTCACCAGGCCCATAGCAGCATAATGAGTGGATTCAGGTACGATGATTCTAAGTGAAATAAGTCACACAGAAAAAGAAACATCATAAGATATCACTACTACACGGAATGTAAACTTGGCTACACAGGAACTGAATTACAAAACAGAACAGGGTCTCAAATGTAGAAAACCAACTTATGCTTGCTTAAGGGGAAAGGTGAGTTGGGGTGCTGCATAAAACCACAGATTGAAATTAGCACAGATACCGTTCCATAAGCCAAATATGTAATAGACAAGAGCTACTCCTTGCTCAACGAAGTGGACTCAACACCCCATATTAAACGCCTAAGAATATACCTAAGTAGTAAGAACCTTAAAACCTATGGATATATGTCTCCAAAAGAGAATCAAGAGTGTGTACAGTGCCATAAATGCAGCAGTGATAGGATTGGTGAGGATCAGTGAGCAAATGCCTACTCTTTGAAGCCATATTGCATGGTACCCATTCCATGGGTCTCAACTCTCCAGGTTTAAGGGATTCTTCCTTCAGCTAAAACATGCATGTGGAACCCAGAGTATGATCCACCGTGTGATTGGGAAACGTGTTCAAAGGTGTCTCAGTTTTCGTCCCCTGGTACTCGGGTGCAACATTCCAGACGCTTTACTAACTCTCTCCCCACTTGGAGAGTCAGTGCCTTTAACCTCCTGTTTGGCCCAGTTTGCAATTTCTGCGGAAAATGAACAGGAATAGGGAGAACCAATGAGAGACTAGCTGGAGGTGTCTGGACGGGCAAATTTAACTCTCATTTCCCACCAGGAAGAGGAATTAACCAAAGGCTCAGCGTGCCGTGCCGGAACCACACTAGGGCCTGAAGCAATCCTGCGGTGTTGCGGCCAGCTCACAAGAAAGCGAGTTGAAGAAAGGAGCTCAGGGGCACTGTCATTCACAAACCTGCAGAGTTATAAATGACAGCTATCGTCCAAAAATATATTGGAGTAAGGCTGCCAAGAGGACTTGAAAGCGGGGCAGAATTGCAGGAAACCGATTTCAGGAGGTAGACTGGAATTGCATGTAAAGCATAGGAAAAGAGGCAGAACTTCCACAATGATGCACTTGGCCAAAAAGGGCGTATGCGTTTTTTCCTGAATATATTCAGGAAAAAACGCATACGCCGTTTTTGGCCAACCAAGCAAGCTTGCAAAGGAAATCTGCACTACAATGAAGTCTCACTGCCCCCCGGTCAAAAGGGCCATCTGAAAAAAGTGTAAAATCCAGAAAGGCAGGACAGGCCATGGAGAACTGGGAGCCTTGTTATGCTGATGGGCGGGATGTAAATTGCCAACAGCCACTCTGGAGAAGTGTATGGTGTTTCCTGAAACATCTACAAAACAAAGCAACAGAGCCTAGGGCACTTCCACTTATGGTCCTATAGCTTAGGGAAATTAAAATCAAAAAGACACAGCCACCCCAAAGTTTGGGACGGCTCTGTTTACAAGAACCTCGTTTACGGTACAAGTTCAATATTGCAGAAAGCGAAAAATGGATAAAGAAGTTGTAGTACTTACATACAATGCAATATCACTCAGCAATGAAATCTATGTCATCAGGCCCGTAGCAGCATAATGAGTGGATTCAGGTACGATGATTCTAAGTGAAACAAGTCACACAGAAAAAGAAACATCATAAGATATCACTACTACACGGAATGTAAACTTGGCTACACAGGAACTGAATTACAAAACAGAACAGGGTCTCAAATGTAGAAAACCAACTTATGCTTGCTTAAGGGGAAAGGTGAGTTGGGGTGCTGCATAAAACCAGAGATTGAAATTAGCACAGATACCGTTCCATAAGCCAAATATGTAATAGACAAGAGCTACTCCTTGCTCAACGAAGTGGACTCAACACCCCATATTAAACGCCTAAGAATATACCTGACTAGTAAGAATCTTAAAACCTATGGATTTATATGTCTCCAAAAGAGAATCAAGCGTGTGTACAGCGGCATAAACGCAGCAGTGATAGGATTGGTGAGGATCGGTGAGCAAATGCAGACCCTTTGAAGTCATATTGCATGGTACCCATTCCATGGGTCTCAACTCTCCAGGTTTAAGGGATTCTTCCTTCAGCTAAAACATGCATGTGGAACCCAGAGTATGATCCACCGTGTGATTGGGAAACGTGTTCAAAGGTGTCTCAGTTTTCGTCCCCTGGTACTCGGGTGCAACATTCCAGACGCTTTACTAACTCTCTCCCCACTTGGAGAGTCAGTGCCTTTAACCTCCTGTTTGGCCCAGTTTGCAATTTCTGCAGAAAATGAACAGGAATAGGGAGAACCAATGAGAGACTAGCTGGAGGTGTCTGGACGGGCAAATTTAACTCTCATTTCCCACCAGGAAGAGGAATTAACCAAAGGCTCAGCGTGCCGTCCCGGAACCACACTAGGGCCTGAAGCAATCCTGCGGTGTTGCGGCCAGCTCACAAGAAAGCGAGTTGAAGAAAGGAGCTCAGGGGCACTGTCATTCACAAACCTGCAGAGTTATAAATGACAGCTATCGTCCAAAAATATATTGAAGTAAGGCTGCCAAGAGGACTTGAAAGCGGGGCAGAATTGCAGGAAACCGATTTCAGGAGGTAGACTGGAATTGCATGTAAAGCATAGGAAAAGAGGCAGAACGTCCACAATGATGCACTTGGCCAAAAAGGGCGTATGCGTTTTTTCCTGAATATATTAAGGAAAAAACGCATACGCCCTTTTTGGCGAACCAAGCAAGCTTGCAAAGGAAATCTGCACTACAATGAAGTCTCACTGCCCCCCGGTCAAAAGGGCCATCTGAAAAAAGTGTAAAATCCAGAAAGGCAGGACAGGCCATGGAGAACTGGGAGCCTTGTTATGCTGATGGGAAGGATGTAAATTGCCAACAGCCACTCTGGAGAAGTGTATGGTGTTTCCTGAAACATCTACAAAACAAAGCAACAGAGCCTAGGGCACTTCCACTTATGGTTCTATAGCTTAGGGAAATTAAAATCAAAAAGACACAGCCACCCCAAAGTTTGGGACGGCTCTGTTTACAAGAACCTCGTTTACGGTACAAGTTCAATATTGCAGAAAGCGAAAAATGGATAAAGAAGTTGTAGTACTTACATACAATGCAATATCACTCAGGAATGAAATCTATGTCATCAGGCCCGTAGCAGCATAATGAGTGGATTCAGGTACGATGATTCTAAGTGAAACAAGTCACACAGAAAAAGAAACATCATAAGATATCACTACTACACGGAATGTAAACTTGGCTACCCAGGAACTGAATTACAAAACAGAACAGGGTCTCAAATGTAGAAAACCAACTTATGCTTGCTTAAGGGGAAAGGTGAGTTGGGGTGCTGCATAAAACCAGAGATTGAAATTAGCACAGATACCGTTCCATAAGCCAAATATGTAATAGACAAGAGCTACTCCTTGCTCAACGAAGTGGACTCAACACCCCATATTAAACGCCTAAGAATATACCTGACTAGTAAGAATCTTACAACCTATGGATTTATATGTCTCCGAAAGAGAATCAAGCGTGTGTACAGCGGCATAAATGCAGCAGTGATAGGATTGGTGAGGATCGGTGAGCAAATGCAGACCCTTTGAAGTCATATTGCATGGTACCCATTCCATGGGTCTCAACTCTCCAGGTTTAAGGGATTCTTCCTTCAGCTAAAACATGCATGTGGAACCCAGAGTATGATCCACCGTGTGATTGGGAAACGTGTTCAAAGGTGTCTCAGTTTTCGTCCCCTGGTACTCGGGTGCAACATTCCAGACGCTTTACTAACTCTCTCCCCACTTGGAGAGTCAGTGCCTTTAACCTCCTGTTTGGCCCAGTTTGCAATTTCTGTGGAAAATGAACAGGAATAGGGAGAACCAATGAGAGACTAGCTGGAGGTGTCTGGACGGGCAAATTTAACTCTCATTTCCCACCAGGAAGAGGAATTAACCAAAGGCTCAGCGTGCCGTGCCGGAACCACACTAGGGCCTGAAGCAATGCTGTGGTGTTGTGGCCAGCTCACAAGAAAGCTAGTTGAAGAAAGGAGCTCAGCGGCACTGTCATTCACATAACTGCAGAGTTAAAAATGACAGCTATCATCCAAAAATATATTGAAGTAAGGCTGCCAAGAGGACTTGAAAGCGGGGCAGAATTGCAGGAAACCGATTTCAGGAGGTAGACTGGAATTGCATGTAAAGCATAGGAAAAGAGGCAGAATGTCCACAATGATGCACTTGGCCAAAAAGGGCGTATGCGTTTTTTCCTGAATATATTCAGGAAAAAACGCATACGTCCTTTTTGGCCAACCAAGCAAGCTTGCAAAGGAAATCTGCACTACAATGAAGTCTCACTGCCCCCCGGTCAAAAGGGCCATCAGAAAAATGTGTAAAATCCAGAAAGGCAGGACAGGCCATGGAGAACTGGGAGCCTTGTTATGCTGATGGGCGGGATGTAAATTGTCAACAGCCACTCTGGAGAAGTGTATGGTGTTTCCTGAAACATCTAAAAAACAAAGCAACAGAGCATAGGGCACTTCCACTTATGGTCCTATAGCTTAGGGAAATTAAAATCAAAAAGACACAGCCACCCCAAAGTTTGGGACGGCTCTGTTTACAAGAACATCGATTACGGTACAAGTTCAATATCGCAGAAAGCGAAAAATGGATAAAGATGTTGTGGTACTTACGTACAATGCAATATCACTCAGCAATGAAATCTATGTCATCAGGCCCGTAGCAGCATAATGAGTGGATTCAGGTACGATTATTCTAAGTGAAATAAGTCACACAGAAAAAGAAACATCATAAGATATCACTACTACACGGAATGTAAACTTGGCTACCCAGGAACTGAATTAGAAAACAGAACAGGGTCTCAAATGTAGGAAACCAACTTATGCTTGCTTAAGGGGAAAGGTGAGTTGGGGTGCTGCATAAAACCTGAGATTGAAATTAGCACAGATACCGTTCCATAAGCCAAATATGTAATAGACAAGAGCTACTCCTTGCTCAACGAAGTGGACTCAACACCCCATATTAAACGCCTAAGAATATACCTTACTAGTAAGAATATTAAAACCTATGGATTTATATGTCTCCGAAAGAGAATCAAGCGTGTGTACAGCGGCATAAATGCAGCAGTGATAGGATTGGTGAGGATCGGTGAGCAAATGCAGACCCTTTGAAGTCATACTGCATGGTACCCATTCCATGGGTCTCAACTCTCCAGGTTTAAGGGATTCTTCCTTCAGCTAAAACATGCATGTGGAACCCAGAGTATGATCCACCGTGTGATGGGGAAACGTGTTCAAATGTGTCTCAGTTTTCGTCCCCTGGTACTCGGGTGCAACATTCCAGACGCTTTACTAACACTCTCCCCGCTTAGAGAGTCAGTGCCTTTAACCTCCTTTTTGACCCAGTTTGCAATTTCTGCGGAAAATGAACAGAAATAGGGACAACCAATGAGAGACTAGCTGGAGGTGTCTGGACGGGCAAATTTAACTCTCATTTCCCACCAGGAAGAGGAATTAACCAAAGGCTCAGCGTGCCATGCCGGATCCACACTAGGGCCTGAAGCAATCCTGCGGTGTTGCGGCCAGCTCACAAGAAAGCGAGTTGAAGAAAGGAGCTCAGGGGCACTGTCATTCACAGAACTGCAGAGTTATAAATGACAGCTATCCTCCAAAAATATATTGAAATAAGGCTGCCAAGAGGACTTGAAAGCGGGGCAGAATTGCAGGAAACCGATTTCAGGAGGTAGACTGGAATTGCATGTAAAGCATAGGAAAAGAGGCAGAACGTCCACAGTGATGCCCTTGGCCAAAAAGGGCGTATGCGTTTTTTCCTCAATATATTCAGGAAAAAACGCATACGCCCTTTTTGGCCAACCAAGCAAGCTTGCAAAGGAAATCTGCACTACAATGAAGTCTCACTGCCCCCCGGTCAAAAGGGCCATCTGAAAAAAGTGTAAAATCCAGAAAGGCAGGACAGGCCATGGAGAACTGGGAGCCTTGTTATGCTGATGGGTGGGATGTAAATTGCCAACAGCCACTCTGGAGAAGTGTATGGTGTTTCCTGAAACATCTAAAAAACAAAGCAACAGAGCCTAGGGCACTTCCACTTATGGTCCTATAGCTTAGGGAAATTAAAATCAAAAAGACACCGCCACCACAAAGTTTGGGACGGCTCTGTTTACAAGAACCTCGTTTACGGTACAAGTTCATTATCACAGAAAGCGAAAAATGGATAAAGAAGTTGTGGTACTTACGTACAATGCAATATCACTCAGCAATGAGATCTATGTCATCAGGCCCATAGCAGCATAATGAGTGGATTCAGGTACGATGATTCTAAGTGAAATAAGTCACACAGAAAAATAAACATCATAAGACATCACTACTACACCGAATGTAAACTTGGCTACACAGGAACTGAATTACAAAACAGAACAGGCTCTCAAATGTAGAAAACCAACTTATGCTTGCTTAAGGGGAAAGGTGAGTTGGGGTGGTGCATAAAACCAGAGATTGAAATTAGCACAGATACCGTTCCATAAGCCAAATATGTAATAGACAAGAGCTACTCCTTGGTCAACGAAGTGGACTCAACACCCCATATTAAACGCCTAAGAATATACCTGACTAGTAAGAATCTTAAAACCTATGGATTTATATGTCTCCGAAAGAGAATCAAGCGTGTGTACAGCGCAATAAACGCAGCAGTGAAAGGATTGGTGAGGATCGGTGAGCAAATGCATACTCTTTGAAGCCATATTGCATGGTACCCATTCCATGGGTCTCAACTCTCCAGGTTTAACGGATTCTGCCTTCAGCTAAAACATGCCTGTGGAACCCAGAGTATGATTCACCGTGTGATTGGGAAACGTGTTCAAAGGTGTCTCAGGTTTCGTCCCCTGGTACTCGGGTGCAACATTCCAGACGCTTTACTTACTCTCTCCCCACTTGGAGAGTCAGTGCCTTTAACCTCCTGTTTGGCCCAGTTTGCAATTTCTGCGGAAAATGAACAGGAATAGGGAGAACCAATGAGAGACTAGCTGGAGGTGTCTGGACGGGCAAATTTAACTCTCATTTCCCACCAGGAAGAGGAATTATCCAAAGGCTCAGCGTGCGGTGCCTGAACCACACTAGGGCCTGAAGCAATCCTGCGGTGTTGCGGCCAGCTCACAAGAAAGCGAGTTGAAGAAAGGAGCTCGGGGCACTGTCATTCACAAACCTGCAGAGTTATAAATGACAGCTATCGTCCAAAAATATATTGGAGTAAGGCTGCCAAGAGTACTTGAAAGAGGGGCAGAATTGCAGGAAACCAATTTCAGGAGGTAGACTGGAATTGTATGTAAAGCATAGGAAAAGAGGCAGAACGTCCTCAATGATGCACTTGGCCAAACACGGCGTATGCGTTTTTTCCTGAATATATTCAGGAAAAAACGCATACGCCCTTTTCGGCCAACCAAGCAAGCTTGCAAAGGAAATCTGCACTACAATGAAGTCTCACTGCCCCCCCGTCAAAAGGGCCATCTGAAAAAAGTGTAAAATCCAGAAAGGCAGGACAGGCCATGGAGAACTGGGAGCCTTGTTATGCTGATGGGCGGGATGTAAATTGCCAACAGCCACTCTGGAGAAGTGTATGGTGTTTCCTGAAACATCTTAAAAACAAAGCAACAGAGCCTAGGGCACTTCCACTTATGGTCCTATAGCTTAGGGAAATTAAAATCAAAAAGACACAGCCACCCCAAAGTTTGGGACGGCTCTGTTTACAAGAACCTCGTTTACGGTACAAGTTCAATATTGCAGAAAGCGAAAAATGGATAAAGATGTTGTAGTACTTACATACAATGCAATATCACTCAGCAATGAAATCTATGTCATCAGGCCCGTAGCAGCATAATGAGTGGATTCAGGTACGATGATTCTAAGTGAAACAAGTCACACAGAAAAAGAAACATCATAAGATATCACTACTACACGGAATGTAAACTTGGCTACCCAGGAACTGAATTACAAAACAGAACAGGGTCTCAAATGTAGAAAACCAACTTATGCTTGCTTAAGGGGAAAGGTGAGTTGGGGTGCTGCATAAAACCAGAGATTGAAATTAGCACAGATACCGTTCCATAAGCCAAATATGTAATAGACAAGAGCTACTCCTTGCTCAACGAAGTGGACTCAACACCCCATATTAAACGCCTAAGAATATACCTGACTAGTAAGAATCTTAAAACCTATGGATTTATATGTCTCCGAAAGAGAATCAAGCGTGTGTACAGCGGCATAAATGCAGCAGTGATAGGATTGGTGAGGATCGGTGAGCAAATGCAGACCCTTTGAAGTCATATTGCATGGTACCCATTCCATGGGTCTCAACTCTCCTGGTTTAAGGGATTCTTCCTTCAGCTAAAACATGCATGTAGAACCCAGACTATGATCCACCGTGTGATTGGGAAACGTGTTCAAAGGTGTCTCAGTTTTCGTCCCCTGGTACTCGGGTGCAACATTCCAGACGCTTTACTAACACTCTCCCCAATGGGAGAGTCAGTGCCTTTAACCTCCTGTTTGTCCCAGTTTGCAATTTCTGCGGAAAATGAACAGGAATAGGGAGAACCAATGAGAGACTAGCTGGAGGTGTCTGGACGGGCAAATTTAACTCTCATTTCCCACCAGGAAGAGGAATTAACCAAAGGCTCAGCGTGCCATGCCGGAACGACACTAGGGCCTGAAGCAATTCTGCGGTGTTGCGGCCAGCTCACAAGAAAGCGAGTTGAAGAAAGGAGCTCAGGGGCACTGTCATTCACAGACCTGCAGAGTTATAAATGACAGCTATCGTCCAAAAATATATTGGAGTAACGCTGCGAAGAGGACTTGAGAGTGGGGCAGAATTGCAGGAAACCGATTTCAGGAGGTAGACTGGAATTGCATGTAAAGCATTGGAAAAGAGGCAGAACGTCCACAATGATGCACTTGGCCAAAAAGGGCGTATGCGTTTTTTCCTGAATATATTCAGGAAAAAACGCATACGCTCTTTTCGGCCAACCAAGCAAGCTTGCAAAGGAAATCTGCACTACAATGAAGTCTCACTGCCCCCCGGTCAAAAGGGCCATCTGAAAAAAGTGTAAAATCCAGAAAGGCAGGACAGGCCATGGAGAACTGGGAGCCTTGTTATGCTGATGGGCGGGATGTAAATTGCCAACAGCCACTCTGGAGAAGTGTATGGTGTTTCCTGAAACATCTAAAAAACAAAGCAACAGAGCCTAGGGCACTTCCACTTATGGTCCTATAGCTTAGGGAAATTAAAATCAAAAAGACACAGCCACCCCAAAGTTTGGGACGGCTCTGTTTACAAGAACCTCGTTTACGGTACAAGTTCAATATCACAGAAAGCGAAAAATGGATAAAGAAGTTGTGGTACTTACGTACAATGCAATATCACTCAGCAATGAGATCTATGTCATCAGGCCCATAGCAGCATAATGAGAGGATTCAGGTACGATGATTCTAAGTGAAACAAGTCACACAGAAAAAGAAACATCATAAGATATCACTACTACACGGAATGTAAACTTGGCTACACAGGAACTGAATTACAAAACAGAACAGGGTCTCAAATGTAGAAAACCAACTTATGCTTGCTTAAGGGGAAAGGTGAGTTGGGGTGCTGCATAAAACCAGAGATTTAAATTAGCACAGATACCGTTCCATAAGCCAAATATGTAATAGACAAGATCTACTCCTTGCTCAACGAAGTGGACTCAACACCCCATATTAAACGCCTAAGAATATACCTGACTAGTAAGAATCTTAAAACCTATGGATTTATATGTCTCCGAAAGAGAATCAAGCGTGTGTACAGCGGCATAAATGCAGCAGTGATAGGATTGGTGAGGATCGGTGAGCAAATGCAGACCCTTTGAAGTCATATTGCATGTTACCCATTCCATGGGTCTCAACTCTCCAGGTTTAAGGGATTCTTCCTTCAGCTAAAACATGCATGTGGAACCCAGAGTATGATCCACCGTGTGATTGGGAAACGTGTTCAAAGGTGTCTCAGTTTTCGTCCCCTGGTACTCGGGTGCAACATTCCAGACGCTTTACTAACTCTCTCCCCACTTGGAGAGTCAGTGCCTTTAACCTCCTGTTTGGCCCAGTTTGCAATTTCTGCGGAAAATGAACAGGAATAGGGAGAACCAATGAGAGACTAGCTGGAGGTGTCTGGACGGGCAAATTTAACTCTCATTTCCCACCAGGAAGAGGAATTAACCAAAGGCTCAGCGTGCCATGCCGGAACCACACTAGGGCCTGAAGCAATCCTGCGGTGTTGCGGCCAGCTCACAAGAAAGCGAGTTGAAAAAAGGAGCTCAGGGGCACTGTGATTCACAAACCTGCAGAGTTATAAATGACTGCTATCGTCCAAAAATATATTGGAGTAAGGCTGCCAAGAGGACTTGAAAGCGGGGCAGAATTGCAGGAAACCGATTTCAGGAGGTAGACTGGAATTGCATGTAAAGCATAGGAAAAGAGGCAGAACGTCCACAATGATGCACTTGGCCAAAAAGGGCGTATGTGTTTTTTCCTGAATATATTCAGGAAAAAACGCATACGCCCTTTTTGGCCAACCAAGCAAGCTTGCAAAGGAAATCTGCACTACAATGAAGTCTCACTGCTCCCCGGTCAAAAGGGCCATCTGAAAAAAGTGTAAAATCCAGAAAGGCAGGACAGGCCATGGAGAACTGGGAGCCTTGTTATGCTGATGGGCGGGATGTAAATTGCCAACAGCCACTCTGGAGAAGTGTATGGTGTTTCCTGAAACATCTACAAAACAAAGCAACAGAGCCTAGGGCACTTCCACTTATGGTCCTATAGCTTAGGGAAATTAAAATCAAAAAGACACAGCCACCCCAAAGTTTGGGACGGCTCTGTTTACAAGAACCTCGATTACGGTACAAGTTCAATATCGCAGAAAGCGAAAAATGGATGAAGAAGTTGTGGTACTTACGTACAATGCAATATCACTCAGCAATGAAATCTATGTCATCAGGCCCGTAGCAGCATAATGAGTGGATTCAGGTACGATGATTCTAAGTGAAATAAGTCACACAGAAAAAGAAACATCATAAGTTATCAGTACTACACGGAATGTAAACTTGGCTACACAGGAACTGAATTACAAAACAGAACAGGGTCTCAAATGTAGAAAACCAACTTATGCTTGCTTAAGGGGAAAGGTGAGTTGGGGTGCTGCATAAAACCAGAGATTGAAATTAGCACAGATACCGTTCCATAAGCCAAATATGTAATAGACAAGAGCTACTCCTTGCTCAACGAAGTGGACTCAACACCCCATATTAAACGCCTAAGAATATACCTGACTAGTAAGAATCTTAAAACCTATGGATTTATATGTCTCCGAAAGAGAATCAAGCGTGTGTACAGCGGCATAAACGCAGCAGTGATAGGATTGTTGAGGATCGGTGAGCAAATGCAGACCCTTTGAAGTCATATTGCATGGTACCCATTCCATGGGTCTCAACTCTCCAGGTTTAAGGGATTCTTCCTTCAGTTAAACCATGCATGTGGAACCCAGAGTATGATCCACCGTGTGATTGGGAAACGTGTTCAAAGGTGTCTCAGTTTTCGTCCCCTGGTACTCGGGTGCAACATTCCAGACGCTTTACTAACTCTCTCTCCACTTGGAGAGTCAGTGCCTTTAACCTCCTGTTTGGCCCAGTTTGCAATTTCTGCGGAAAATGAACAGGAATAGGGAGAACCAATGAGAGACTAGCTGGAGGTGTCTGGACGGGCAAATTTAACTCTCATTTCCCACCAGGAAGAGGAATTAACCAAAGGCTCTGCGTGCCATGCCGGAACCACACTAGGGCCTGAAGCAATCCTGCGGTGTTGCGGCCAGCTCACAAGAAAGCGAGTTGAAGAAAGGAGCTCAGGGACACTGTAATTCACAGACCTGCAGAGTTATAAATGACAGCTATCGTCCAAAAATATATTGAAGTAAGGCTGCCAAGAGGACTTGAAAGCGGGCCAGAATTGCAGGAAACCGATTTCAGGAGGTAGACTGGAATTGCATGTAAAGCATAGGAAAAGAGGCAGAACGTCCACAATGATGCACTTGGCCAAAAAGGGCGTATGCGTTTTTTCCTGAATATATTCAGGAAAAAACGCATACGCCCTTTTTGGCCAACCAAGCAAGCTTGCAAAGGAAATCTGCACTACAATGAAGTCTCACTGCCCCCCGGTCAAAAGGGCCATCTGAACAAAGTGTAAAATCCAGAAAGGCAGGACAGGCCATGGAGAACTGGGAGCCTTGTTATGCTGATGGGCGGGATGTAAATTGCCAACAGCCACTCTGGAGAAGTGTATGGTGTTTCCTGAAACATCTAAAAAACAAAGCAACAGAGCCTAGGGCACTTCCACTTATGGTCCTATAGCTTAGGGAAATTAAAATCAAAAAGACACAGCCACCCCAAAGTTTGGGATGGCTCTGTTTACAAGAACCTCGTTTACGGTACAAGTTCATTATCACAGAAAGCGAAAAATGGATAAAGAAGTTGTGGTACTTACGTACAATGCAATATCACTCAGCAATGAAATCTATGTCATCAGGCACATAGCAGCATAATGAGTGGATTCAGGTACGATGATTCTAAGTGAAATAAGTCACACAGAAAAAGAAATATCATAAGATATCACTACTACACGGAATGTAAACTTGGCTACACAGGAACTGAATTACAAAACAGAACAGAGTCTCAAATGTAGAAAACCAACTTATGCTTGCTTAAGGGGAAAGGTGAGATGGGGTGCTGCATAAAACCAGAGATTGAAATTAGCACAGATACCATTCCATAAGCCAAATATGTAATAGACAAGAGCTACTCCTTGCTCAACGAAGTGGACTCAACACCCCATATTAAATGCCTAAGAATATACCTGACTAGTAAAAAACTTAAAACCTATGGATTTATATGTCTCCGAAAGAGAATCAAGAGTGTGTACAGCGCAATAAACACAGCAGTGAAATGATTGGTGAGGATCGGTGAGCAAATGCATACTCTTTGAAGCCATATTGCATGGTACCCATTCCATGGATCTCAACTCTCCAGGTTTAAGGGATTCTTCCTTCAGCTAAAACATGCATGTGGAACCCAGAGTATGATCCACCTTGTGATTGGGAAACGTGTTCAAAGGTGTCTCAGGTTTCGTCCCCTGGTACTCGGGTGCAACATTCCAGACGCTTTACTTACTCTCTCCCCACTTGGAGAGTCAGTGCCTTTAACCTCCTGTTTGGCCCAGTTTGCAATTTCTGCGGAAAATGAACAGGAATAGGGAGAACCAATGAGAGACTAGCTGGAGGTGTCTGGACGGGCAAATTTAACTCTCATTTCCCACCAGGAAGAGGAATTAACCAAAGGCTCAGTGTGCCGTGCCGGAACCACACTAGGGCATGAAGCAATCCTGCGGTGTTGCGGCCAGCTCACAAGAAAGCGAGTTGAAGAAAGGAGCTCAGGGACACTGTCATTCACAAACCTGCAGAGTTATAAATGACAGCTATCGTTCAAAAATATATTGAAGTAAGGCCGCCAAAAGTACTCGAAATCGGGGCAGAATTGCAGGAAACCAATTTCAGGAGGTAGATAGGAATTGCATTTAAAGCATAGGAAAAGAGACAGAACTTGGAAAATAATGCACTTGGCAAAAAAGGGCATATGTGTTTTATCCAGAGCTCTCATAACCGAGGGGAGGAGATTCCCAGCAGGCTCCAACTGCCACCTGAGGGCTCATGTTGTCAAGGCAACGTGAGCAAGCCAGGCAGGAGTTACCTCACAGCAGAGATCCCACCTCACAGAAGGGTGAGAAACCCAGCCAACATCAGAGTCTCACCATAGTGCCCACATCACCAAGGGGATGGGAACCAGGCAGGAGTGTCTTCACACCAGTGGGGCCACATCATCGAAAGGTGAGGTACTCAGCACATGTGTCCTCAAACCAGATTACCCACATCACTAAGGGCCTCAGAGTGAGGCAGGCAGGAGTAGCCTCACAACACTGGGCCCATAGAATAAAAAAGTGAGGAATCCAGCAGTTGGAACCTCCCAGCAGGGGGCCCAGAGCACCGAGGCTATGGGATCCAGGCCACAGTGAACTCACAGAAGAGGGCCCATGTCATGAAACTGAGCAACGCAGCCATTGAGACCTCAGAGCAGGAGGTCCACATCCCCATGGGGATATAAATCTGGTAGGAGTGTCCTCGCACCACTGAAAACGTATCAGAAAATTTTGGGAGACCAGCAGTTAGAGCCTGACGCCAGAGGACCCTCATCACCAAGGGAAGGAGGCTCCCAGCAGGCTCCAACGGCCACCAGAGGGCTGACGTCGCCAAGGCGATGTGTGCCAACCAGGCACGAATGACCTCACAGCAGAGGGCCCACCTCAGAGAAGTGTGACGAACCCAGTCAGGATCAGACTCGCACCAGAGGGCCCACATCACCAAATGGATTGGAACCAGGCAGGAGTGTCCTCACATGAGTAGGGCCACATCATCTAAAGGTGAGGAACCCAGAACACGTGGCTTCAAACCATAGGACACACATCA
Organism: Grampus griseus; assembly: GCF_964374135.1. Lineage (NCBI taxonomy): Eukaryota > Metazoa > Chordata > Mammalia > Artiodactyla > Delphinidae > Grampus > Grampus griseus. The sequence continues at coordinate 176,999 of NW_028133034.1, forward strand.
CCAAGAGGCTGGGGGTGAGGCAGGCAGGAGGAGCCTCACAACAGAGGGCCCAAAAATAAGGAAGGTGAGGAATCCAGCAGTTGCAACCTCCCAGCAGGTGGCCCAGAGCACAGAGGCTAGGGGATCCAAGCCAGAGTGAACTAACACCAGACAGCCCACATCATGAAACTGTGAGCAACCCAGACATTGGGACCTCAGAGCAGAAGGCCCACATCCCCATGGTGATGGGAACATGACAGGAGTGTCCTGGCATCACTGGGCTCACATCAGAAAACGTGGGGTGCTCAGAAGTTAGGGCCTGACGCTAGAGGGCACTCATCACCGAGGGGGGGAGGCTCCCAGCAGGCTCCAGCTGCCACCAGAGGGCCAACGTCACCAAGGCAATGTGTGCCAGCCCGGCAGGAGTGACCTCACAGCAGAGGCCCCACCTCACAGAAGGGTGAGGAACACAGTCAGGATCAGACTCTCACCAGAGGGCCCACATCACCAAGGGGAAGGGAATCAGGCAGGAGTGTCCCCACATCAGTGGGACAACATCATCGAAAGGTGAGGATCCCAGCACATGTAGCCTCAAACCAGAGGAACCACATCACCAAGGGGTTCGGAATGAGGCTGGTAGGACCGGCCTCACAACAAAGGGTCCATAGAATATAAAAGTTGAGGAATCCAGCAGTTGGAACCTCCCAGCAAGCGGCCCAGAGCACTGAGGCTATGGGATCCAGGCCGCAGTGAACTCACAGCAGAGGGCCCACATCATGAACCTGTGAGCAGCCCAGCCGTTGGGACCTCAGAACAGAAGGCCCACATCCCCATTGGGATGGGAACCTGGCAGGAGTGGCTTCGCACCACTTAGCACATATCAGAAAATGTTAGGAGCCCAGCAGTTAGGGCCTGACGCCAGGGGGCCCTCATAACTGAGGGGAGGAGACTCCCAGCAGGTTCCAACTGCCAACAGAGGGCCCACGTCTACAAGGTGGCATGCGCCAGCCAGGCAGTAGTGACCTCACAACAGAGGGCCTATCTCACAGAAGGGTGAGGAACCGAGGTAGGATGAGACTCTTGCCAGAGGGCCCACAACACCAAGGGGATGGGAACCAGTCAGGACTGTCCTCTCACCAGTGGGGCCACATCATCGAAAGGTGAGGAACCCAGCACATGCGGCCTCATATCAGAGGACATACATCACAAAGGGGATGGGAGTGAGGCAGGTAGGAGTAGCCTAAAAACAGAGGGCCCAAAGAATAAAAAAGGTGAGGAATCCAGCATTTGGAACCTCCCAGCAGGCGGCCGAGAGCACAGAAGCTATGGGATGCAGGCAGGAGTGAACTAACAGCAGAGAGCCCACATCATGAAACTGTGAGCAACCCAGGCGTTGGGACCTCAGAGCAGAAAGCCCACATCCCCATGGGGATGGGAACCTGACAGGAGTGTCCTGGCATCACTGGGCTCACATCAGAAAACGTGGGGAGCCCAGCAGTTAGGGCCTGATGCTAGAGGGCTGTCATCACCGAGGGCAGGAGGCTCCCAGCAGGTTCCATGTGCCAACAGAGGGCCCACGTCAACAAGGTGATGTGTGCAAGTCAGGTAGGATTGACCTCACAGCAGAGGGCCTACCTCACAGAAGAGTGAGGAACCCAGCCAGGATAAGACTGTCACCAGAAGGCCCACATCACCTACCTCACAGAAGAGTGAGGAACCCAGCCAGGATAAGACTGTCACCAGAAGGCCCACATCACCAAGGGGATGGGAACCAGGCAGGAGTGTCCTCACACCAGTGGGGCCACATCATTGAAAGTTGCGGAACCCAGCATATGTGGCCTCAAACCAGAGGACCCACATCACAAAGGGGATGCGAGTGAGGCAGGCAGGAGGAGCATCGCAACACAGGCCCCATAGAATACAAAAGTTGAGGAATCGAGCAGTTGGAACCTTCCAGCAGGCGGCCCAGAGCACAGAGGCTATGGCATCCAGGCCAGAGTGAACTAACAGCAGAGAGCCCACATCATGAAACTGTGAACAACCCAGCCGTTGGGACCTCAGAACAGAAGGCCCACATCCCAATGGGTATGTGAACCTGGATGGAGTGTCTTCGAACTACTGGGCGCACATCACAAAATGTGGGGAGCCCAGCCGTTAGGACCTGACGACAGAGGGCCCTCATCACCGAGGGGAGGAGGCTCCCAGCAGGCTCCAAGTGCCACCAGAGGGCTCATGTCCACAAGGCGAGGTGAGCAAGCCAGGCAGGAGTGACCTCACAGCAGACGGCCCACCTCACAGATGGGTGAAGAACCCAGCCAGGATCAGACTCTCAACAGAGGGCCCACATCACCAAGGGGATGTGAACCAGGCAGGAGTCTCCTAAGACCATTGGTCCCACATCATCGAAAGGTGAGGAACCCAGCACATGTGGCCTCAAACCAGAGGACACACATCACGCATGGGCTGGGAGTGAGGCAGGCAGGAGGATCCTCACAACAGAGGGCCCAAAAAATTAAAAAAGTGAGGAATCCAGCAGTTGGAACCTCCCAGCAGGCGGCCAAGAACACAGAGGCTATGGGATCCAGGCCACAGTGAACTAACACCAGAGAGCCCACATCATGAAACTGTGATCAACCCAGCCGTTGGAACGTCAGAGCAGAAGGCCCACATCCCCTTGGAGATGGGAACCTAAGAGGAGTGCCCGAGCATCACTGGGCTCACTAAGAAAAGTTGGGGAGCCCAGCAGTTAGGGCTTGACATCAGAGGGCCCTCATCACAGAGGTGAGGAGGCTCCCAGCAGGGTCCAAGTGCCACCAGAGGGCTCATGTCAACAAGGCGAGGTGAGCAAGCCAGGCAAGAGTTACCTGATAGTAGAGGGCCCACCTCACAGATGGTTGAGGAACCCAGCCAGGATCAGACTCTCACCAGAGGGCCCACATCACAAAGGGGATGGGAACCAGTCAGGATTATCCTCACACCAGTGGGGCCTCATCATCTTAACGTGAGGAACCCAGCACATGTGTCCTCAAACCAGAGGACCCACATCACAAAGGGCCTTGGAGTGAGGCAGGCAGGAGTAGCCTCACAACACAGGGCACATAATATAAAATATGTGAGGATTCCAGCATTTAGACCTTCCAGCAGGCAGCTCAGAACACCGAGGCTATGGGATCCAGGCCACAGTGAACTCACAGCAGAGGGCCAACATCATAAAACTGTGAGCAACCCAGGCGTTGGGACCACAGAGCAGAAGGCCCACATCCCCATGGGAATGGGAACCTGGCTGGAGTGTCCTCGCACCACTGGGCGCACATCAGAAAATGTGGGGAGCCCACCATTTAGGGCCTGACGCCAGAGGGCCGTCATCACCGAGAGGAGGAGGCACCCTGCACGCTCCAACTGCCACCAGAGGGCTCACGTCTCCAAGGTGACGTGTGCCAGCCAGTCAGGAGTGACCTCACAGCAGAGGGCCTACCTCACAGAACGTTGAGGAACCCAGCCAGGATTAGACTCTGGCCAGAGGGCCCACCTCACCAAGGGGATGGTAACCAGGCAGGAGTGTCCTCACACGAGTGGGGCCACATCATTGAAAGGTGAGGAACGCAGCACATGTGGCCTCAAGCTATAGGACAGTCATCACCAAGGGGCTGACAGCGAGGCAGGCAGGAGGAGCCTCACAACAGAGGGCACATAGAATAAAAAAGTTGAGGAATCCAGCAGTTGGAACCTCCCAGCAGGCGGCTCAGAGCACCGATGATAAGGGATCCTTGCCGGAGTGAACTCACAGCAGAGGGCCCACATCATGGTACTGTGAGCAAGCCAGCCGTTTTGATCTCAGAGCAGAAGGCCCATATCCCCATGGGGATGCGAACCTGGCAAGAGTGTCCTCACTCACTTGGCGCACATCAGAAAATGTGGGGAGCCCAGCAGTTATGGCCTAAGGCAAGAGGGCCCTCATCACCGAGGGGAGGAGGATCCCAGCACACTCCAACTGCCACCAGAGGGCCCACGTCGCCAAGGTGACTTGTGCCAGACAGGCATGATTGACCTCACAGCAGAGGGCCCACCTCACAGAAGAGTGAGGAACCCAGCCAGGATCAGACTCTCACCTGAGGGCCCACATCAGCAAGGGGATGGGAACCAGTCAGGACTGTCTTCCCTCCAGTGGGGCCACATCATTGAAAGGTGCGGAACCCAGCACATGTGGCCTCAAATCAGAGGACACATATCACAAAGGGAATGGGAGTGAGGCAGGCAGGAGTAGCCTAAAAACAGAGGGCCCAAAGAATAAGAAAGGTGAGGAATCCAGCAGTTGGAACCTCCCAGCAGGCAGCCGAGAGCACAGAAGCTATGGGATGCAGGCAGGAGTGAACTAACAGCAGAGAGCCCACATCATGAAACTGTGAGCAACCCAGGCGTTGGGACCTCAGAGCAGAAGGCCCACATCCCAATGGGGATGTGAAACTGGATGGAGTGTCCTCGCACCACTGGGTCGCACATCACGAAATGTGGGGAGCACAGCTCTTAGGGCCTGATGCCAGAGGGCCCTCATCACCGAGGGGAGGAGGCTCCCAGCAGGCTCCAAGTGCCACCAGAGGGCTCATGTCCACAAGGCGAGGTGAGCAAGCCAGGGAGGAGTGACCTCACAGCAGACGGCCCACCTCACAGATGGGTGAAGAACCCAGCCAGGATCAGACTCTCAACAGAGGGCCCACATCACCAAGGGGATGTGAACCAGGCAGGAGTCTCCTAAGACCATTGGTCCCACATCATTGAAAGGTGAGGAACCCAGCACATGTGGCCTCAAACCAGAGGACACACATCACGAAGGGGCTGGGAGTGAGGCAGGCAGGAGGATCCTCACAACAGAGGGCCCAAAAAATTAAAAAAGTGAGGAATCCAGCAGTTGGAACCTTCCAGCAGGCGGCCAAGAACACAGAGGCTATGGGATCCAGGCCACAGTGAACTAACACCAGAGAGCCCACATCATGAAACTGTGATCAACCCAGCCGTTGGAACGTCAGAGCAGAAGGTCCACATCCCCATGGAGATGGGAACCTAAGAGGAGTGCCCGAGCATCACTGGGCTCACTAAGAAAAGTTGGGGAGCCCAGCAGTTAGGGCCTGACGTCAGAGGGCCCTCATCACTGGGGGGCGGAGATTCCCAGCACGCTCCAACTGCCACCACACAGCTGACTTCACCAAGGCATTGTGTGCCAGCCATGCAGGAGTGACCTATCAGCAGAGGGTCTCCCTCACAGAAGGCTGAGGAACACAGCCAGGAACAGACTCTCACCAGGGGGTCCGCATAACCACGTGGATGAGAAGCAGGCAGGAGTGTCCTCACACTAGTGGGGCCACATCATCGAAAGGTGAGGAACCCAGCAAAGGTGGCCACAAACCAGAGGACCCACATCACCAGGGGGTTGAGAGTGAGGTAGGTGTCTGGACAGGCATATTTAACACTCATTTCCCACCAGGAAGAGGAATGAACTAAAGGCTCAGCGTGCCATGCCGGAACCACACTAGGGCCTGAATCAATCCTGCGGTGTTGCGGCCAGCTCACAAGAAAGCGAGTTGAAGAAAGGAGCTCAGGGGCACTGTCATTCACAAACCTGCAGAGTTATAAATGACAGCTATCGTCCAAAAATATATTGAAGTAAGGCTGCCAAGAGGACTTGAAAGCGGGGCAGAACTGCAGGAAACCGATTTCAGGAGGTAGACTGGAATTGCATGTAAAGCATAGGAAAAGAGGCAGAACGTCCAGAATGATGCACTTGGCCAAAAAGGGCGTATGCGTTTTTTCCTGAATATATTCAGGAAAAAACGCATACGCACTTTTTGGCCAACCAAGCAAGCTTGCAAAGGAAATCTGCACTAAAATGAAGTCTCACTGCCCCCCAGTCAAAAGGGCCATCTGAAAAAAGTGTAAAATCCAGAAAGGCAGGACAGGCCATGGAGAACTGGGAGCCTTGTTATGCTGATGGGCAGGATGTAAATTGCCAACAGCCACTCTGGAGAAGTGTATGGTGTTTCCAGAAACATCTACAAAACAAAGCAACAGAGCCTAGGGCACTTCCACTTATGGTCCTATAGCTTAGGGAAATTAAAATCAAAAAGACACAGCCACCCCAAAGTTTGGGATGGCTCTGTTTACAAGAACCTCGTTTACGGTACAAGTTCAATATCGCAGAAAGCGAAAAATGGATAAAGAATTTGTGGTACATACATTCAATGCAAAATCACTCAGCAAAGAAATCTATGTCATCAGGGCCGTAGCAGCATAATGACTGGATTCAGGTACGATGATTCTAAGTGAAATAAGTCACCCAGAAAAAGAAACATCATAAGATATCACTACTACACGGAATGTAAACTTGGCTACACAGGAACTGAATTACAAAACAGAACAGGGTCTCAAATGTAGAAAACCAACTTATGCTTGCTTAAGGGGAAAGGTGAGTTGGGGTGCTGCATAAAACCAGAGATTGAAATTAGCACAGATACCGTTCCATAAGCCAAATATATAATAGACAAGAGCTATTCCTTGCTCAACGAAGTGGACACAACACCCCATATTAAACGCCTAAGAATATACCTGACTAGTAAGAATCTTAAAACCTATGGATTTATATGTCTCCGAAAGAGAATCAAGCTTGTGTACAGCGGCATAAATGCAGCAGTGATAGGATTGGTGAGGATCGGTGAGCAAATGCAGACCCTTTGAAGTCATATTGCATGGTACCCATACCATGGGTCTCAACTCTCCAGGTTTAAGGGATTCTTCCTTCAGCTAAAACATGCATGTGGAACCCAGACTATGATCCACCGTGTGATTGGGAAACGTGTTCAAAGGTGTCAGTTTTCGTCCCCTGGTACTCGGGTTCAACATTCCAGACGCTTTACTAACACTCTCCCCACTTGGAGAGTCAGTGCCTTTAACCTCCTGTTTGTCCCAGTTTGCAATTTCTGCGGAAAATGAACAGGAATAGGGAGAACCAATGAGAGACTAGCTGGAGGTGTCTGGACGGGCAAATTTAACTCTCATTTCCCACCAGGAAGAGGAATTAACCAAAGGCTCAGCGTGCCATGCCGGAACCACACTAGGGCCTGAAGCAATCCTGTGGTGTTGCGGTCAGCTCAAAAGAAAGCGAGTTGAGGAAAGGAGCTCAGGGGCACTGTCATTCACAAACCTGCAGAGTTATAAATGACAGCTATCGTCCAAAAATATATTGAAGTAAGGCTGCCAAGAGGACCCAAAAGCGGTGCAGTATTGCAGGAAACCGATTTCAGGAGGTAGATAGGAATTGCATTTAAAGCATAGGAAAAGAGACAGAACTTGAAAAATAATGCACTTGGCAAAAAAGGACATATGTGTTTTATCCAGAGCTCTCATAACCGAGGGGAGGACATTCCCAGCAGGCTCCAACTGCCACCTGAGGGCTCATGTTGTCAAGGCAACGTGAGCAAGCCAGGCAGGAGTTACCTCACAGCAGAGATCCCACCTCACAGAAGGGTGAGAAACCCAGCCAACATCAGACTCTCACCAGAGGGCCCACATCACCAAGGGGATGGGAACCAGGCAGGAGTGTCTTCACACCAGTGGAGCCACATCATCGAAAGGTGAGGTACTCAGCACATGTGTCCTCAAACCAGAGGACCCACATCACTAAGGGCCTCGGAGTGAGGCAGGCAGGAGTAGCCTCACAACACTGGGCCCATAGAATAAAAAAGTGAGGAATCCAGCAGTTGGAACCTCCCAGCAGGGGGCCCAGAGCACCGAGGCTATGGGATTCAGGCCACAGTGAACTCACAGAAGAGGGCCCATGTCATGAAACTGAGCAACCCAGCCATTGAGACCTCAGAGCAGGAGGTCCACATCCCCATGGGGATATAAATCTGGTAGGAGTGTCCTCGCACCACTGAAAACGTATCAGAAAATTTTGGGAGACCAGCAGTTAGAGCCTGACGCCAGAGGACCCTCATCACCAAGGGAAGGAGGCTCCCAGCAGGCTCCAACGGCCACCAGAGGGCTGACGTCGCCAAGGCGATGTGTGCCAACCAGGCACGAATGACCTCACAGCAGAGGGCCCACCTCAGAGAAGTGTGACGAACCCAGTCAGGATCAGACTCGCACCAGAGGGCCCACATCACCAAATGGATTGGAACCAGGCAGGAGTGTCCTCACATGAGTAGGGCCACATCATCTAAAGGTGAGGAACCCAGAACACGTGGCTTCAAACCATAGGACACACATCACCAAGAGGCTGGGGGTGAGGCAGGCAGGAGGAGCCTCACAACAGAGGGCCCAAAAATAAGGAAGGTGAGGAATCCAGCAGTTGCAACCTCCCAGCAGGCGGCCCAGAGCACAGAGGCTAGGGGATCCAAGCCAGAGTGAACTAACACCAGACAGCCCACATCATGAAACTGTGAGCAACCCAGACATTGGGACCTCAGAGCAGAAGGCCCACATCCCCATGGTGATGGGAACATGACAGGAGTGTCCTGGCATCACTGGGCTCACATCAGAAAACGTGGGGTGCTCAGAAGTTAGGGCCTGACGCTAGAGGGCACTCATCACCGAGGGGAGGAGGCTCCCAGCAGGCTCCAGCTGCCACCAGAGGGCCAACGTCATCAAGGCGATGTGTGCCAGCCCGGCAGGAGTGACCTCACAGCAGAGGCCCCACCTCACAGAAGGGTGAGGAACACAGTCAGGATCAGACTCTCACCAGAGGGCCCACATCACCAAGGGGAAGGGAATCAGGCAGGAGTGTCCCCACATCAGTGGGACAACATCATCGAAAGGTGAGGATCCCAGCACATGTAGCCTCAAACCAGAGGAACCACATCACCAAGGGGTTCGGAATGAGGCTGGCAGGACCGGCCTCACAACACAGGGTCCATAGAATATAAAAGTTGAGGAATCCAGCAGTTGGAACCTCCCAGCAAGCGGCCCAGAGCACTGAGGCTATGGGATCCAGGCCGCAGTGAACTCACAGCAGAGGGCCCACATCATGAACCTGTGAGCAGCCCAGCCGTTGGGACCTCAGAACAGAAGGCCCACATCCCCATTGGGATGGGAACCTGGCAGGAGTGGCTTCGCACCACTTAGCACATATCAGAAAATGTTAGGAGCCCAGCAGTTAGGGCCTGACGCCAGGGGGCCCTCATAACTGAGGGGAGGAGACTCCCAGCAGGTTCCAACTGCCAACAGAGGGCCCACGTCTACAAGGTGGCATGCGTCAGCCAGGCAGTAGTGACCTCACAACAGAGGGCCTATCTCACAGAAGGGTGAGGAACCGAGGTAGGATGAGACTCTTGCCAGAGGGTCCACAACACCAAGGGGATGGGAACCAGTCAGGACTGTCCTCTCACCAGTGGGGCCACATCATCGAAAGGTGAGGAACCCAGCACATGCGGCCTCATATCAGAGGACATACATCACAAAGGGGATGGGAGTGAGGCAGGTAGGAGTAGCCTAAAAACAGAGGGCCCAAAGAATAAAAAAGGTGAGGAATCCAGCATTTGGAACCTCCCAGCAGGCGGCCGAGAGCACAGAAGCTATGGGATGCAGGCAGGAGTGAACTAACAGCAGAGAGCCCACATCATGAAACTGTGAGCAACCCAGGCGTTGGGACCTCAGAGCAGAAAGCCCACATCCCCATGGGGATGGGAACCTGACAGGAGTGTCCTGGCATCACTGGGCTCACATCAGAAAACGTGGGGAGCCCAGCAGTTAGGGCCTGATGCTAGAGGGCTGTCATCACCGAGGGCAGGAGGCTCCCAGCAGGTTCCATGTGCCAACAGAGGGCCCACGTCAACAAGGTGATGTGTGCAAGTCAGGTAGGATTGACCTCACAGCAGAGGGCCTACCTCACAGAAGAGTGAGGAACCCAGCCAGGATAAGACTGTCACCAGAAGGCCCACATCACCAAGGGGATGGGAACCAGGCAGGAGTGTCCTCACACCAGTGGGGCCACATCATTGAAAGTTGCGGAACCCAGCATATGTGGCCTCAAACCAGAGGACCCACATCACAAAGGGGATGCGAGTGAGGCAGGCAGGAGGAGCATCGCAACACAGGCCCCATAGAATACAAAAGTTGAGGAATCGAGCAGTTGGAACCTTCCAGCAGGCGGCCCAGAGCACAGAGGCTATGGCATCCAGGCCAGAGTGAACTAACAGCAGAGAGCCCACATCATGAAACTGTGAACAACCCAGCCGTTGGGACCTCAGAACAGAAGGCCCACATCCCAATGGGTATGTGAACCTGGATGGAGTGTCTTCGAACCACTGGGCGCACATCACAAAATGTGGGGAGCCCAGCCGTTAGGGCCTGACGCCAGAGGGCCCTCATCACCGAGGGGAGGAGGCTCCCAGCAGGCTCCAAGTGCCACCAGAGGGCTCATGTCCACAAGGCGAGGTGAGCAAGCCAGGCAGGAGTGACCTCACAGCAGACGGCCCACCTCACAGATGGGTGAGGTACCCAGCCAGGATCAGACTCTCAACAGAGAGCCCACATCACCAAGGGGATGTGAACCAGGCAGGAGTCTCCTAAGACCATTGGTCCCACATCATCGAAAGGTGAGGAACCCAGCACATGTGGCCTCAAACCAGAGGACACACATCACGAAGGGACTGGGAGTGAGGCAGGCAGGAGGATCCTCACAACAGAGGGCCTAAAAAATTAAAAAAGTGAGGAATCCAGCAGTTGGAACCTTCCAGCAGGCGGCCAAGAACACAGAGGCTATGGGATCCAGGCCACAGTGAACTAACACCAGAGAGCCCACATCATGAAACTGTGATCAACCCAGCCGTTGGAACGTCAGAGCAGAAGGCCCACATCCCCATGGAGATGGGAACCTAAGAGGAGTGCCCGAGCATCACTGGGCTCACTAAGAAAAGTTGGGGAGCCCAGCAGTTAGGGCTTGACATCAGAGGGCCCTCATCACAGAGGTGAGGAGGCTCCCAGCAGGGTCCAAGTGCCACCAGAGGGCTCATGTCAACAAGGCGAGGTGAGCAAGCCAGGCAAGAGTTACCTGATAGTAGAGGGCCCACCTCACAGATGGTTGAGGAACCCAGCCAGGATCAGACTCTCACCAGAGGGCCCACATCACAAAGGGGATGGGAACCAGTCAGGATTATCCTCACACCAGTGGGGCCTCATCATCTTAACGTGAGGAACCCAGCACATGTGTCCTCAAACCAGAGGACCCACATCACAAAGGGCCTTGGAGTGAGGCAGGCAGGAGTAGCCTCACAACACAGGGCACATAATATAAAATATGTGAGGATTCCAGCATTTAGACCTTCCAGCAGGCAGCTCAGAACACCGAGGCTATGGGATCCAGGCCACAGTGAACTCACAGCAGAGGGCCAACATCATAAAACTGTGAGCAACCCAGGCGTTGGGACCACAGAGCAGAAGGCCCACATCCCCATGGGAATGGGAACCTGGCTGGAGTGTCCTCGCACCACTGGGCACACATCAGAAAATGTGGGGAGCCCACCATTTAGGGCCTGACGCCAGAGGGCCGTCATCACCGAGAGGAGGAGGCACCCTGCACGCTCCAACTGCCACCAGAGGGCTCACGTCTCCAAGGTGACGTGTGCCAGCCAGTCAGGAGTGACCTCACAGCAGAGGGCCTACCTCACAGAACGTTGAGGAACCCAGCCAGGATTAGACTCTGGCCAGAGGGCCCACCTCACCAAGGGGATGGTAACCAGGCAGGAGTGTCCTCACACGAGTGGGGCCACATCATTGAAAGGTGAGGAACGCAGCACATGTGGCCTCAAGCTATAGGACAGTCATCACCAAGGGGCTGACAGCGAGGCAGGCAGGAGGAGCCTCACAACAGAGGGCACATAGAATAAAAAAGTTGAGGAATCCAGCAGTTGGAACCTCCCAGCAGGCGGCTCAGAGCACCGATGATAAGGGATCCTTGCCGGAGTGAACTCACAGCAGAGGGCCCACATCATGGTACTGTGAGCAAGCCAGCCGTTTTGACCTCAGAGCAGAAGGCCCATATCCCCATGGGGATGCGAACCTGGCAAGAGTGTCCTCACTCACTTGGCGCACATCAGAAAATGTGGGGAGCCCAGCAGTTATGGCCTAAGGCAAGAGGGCCCTCATCACCGAGGGGAGGAGGATCCCAGCACACTCCAACTGCCACCAGAGGGCCCACGTCGCCAAGGTGACTTGTGCCAGACAGGCATGATTGACCTCACAGCAGAGGGCCCACCTCACAGAAGAGTGAGGAACCCAGCCAGGATCAGACTCTCACCTGAGGGCCCACATCAGCAAGGGGATGGGAACCAGTCAGGACTGTCTTCCCTCCAGTGGGGCCACATCATTGAAAGGTGCGGAACCCAGCACATGTGGCCTCAAATCAGAGGACACATATCACAAAGGGAATGGGAGTGAGGCAGGCAGGAGTAGCCTAAAAACAGAGGGCCCAAAGAATAAGAAAGGTGAGGAATCCAGCAGTTGGAACCTCCCAGCAGGCAGCCGAGAGCACAGAAGCTATGGGATGCAGGCAGGAGTGAACTAACAGCAGAGAGCCCACATCATGAAACTGTGAGCAACCCAGGCGTTGGGACCTCAGAGCAGAAGGCCCACATCCCAATGGGGATGTGAAACTGGATGGAGTGTCCTCGCACCACTGGGTCGCACATCACGAAATGTGGGGAGCACAGCTCTTAGGGCCTGACGCCAGAGGGCCCTCATCACCGAGGGGAGGAGGCTCCCAGCAGGCTCCAAGTGCCACCAGAGGGCTCATGTCCACAAGGCGAGGTGAGCAAGCAAGGGAGGAGTGACCTCACAGCAGACGGCCCACCTCACAGATGGGTGAAGAACCCAGCCAGGATCAGACTCTCAACAGAGGGCCCACATCACCAAGGGGATGTGAACCAGGCAGGAGTCTCCTAAGACCATTGGTCCCACATCATTGAAAGGTGAGGAACCCAGCACATGTGGCCTCAAACCAGAGGACACACATCACGAAGGGGCTGGGAGTGAGGCAGGCAGGAGGATCCTCACAACAGAGGGCCCAAAAAATTAAAAAAGTGAGGAATCCAGCAGTTGGAACCTTCCAGCAGGCGGCCAAGAACACAGAGGCTATGGGATCCAGGCCACAGTGAACTAACACCAGAGAGCCCACATCATGAAACTGTGATCAACCCAGCCGTTGGAACGTCAGAGCAGAAGGTCCACATCCCCATGGAGATGGGAACCTAAGAGGAGTGCCCGAGCATCACTGGGCTCACTAAGAAAAGTTGGGGAGCCCAGCAGTTAGGGCCTGACGTCAGAGGGCCCTCATCACTGGGGGGCGGAGATTCCCAGCACGCTCCAACTGCCACCACACAGCTGACTTCACCAAGGCATTGTGTGCCAGCCATGCAGGAGTGACCTATCAGCAGAGGGTCTCCCTCACAGAAGGCTGAGGAACACAGCCAGGAACAGACTCTCACCAGGGGGTCCGCATAACCACGTGGATGAGAAGCAGGCAGGAGTGTCCTCACACTAGTGGGGCCACATCATCGAAAGGTGAGGAACCCAGCAAAGGTGGCCACAAACCAGAGGACCCACATCACCAGGGGGTTGAGAGTGAGGTAGGTGTCTGGACAGGCATATTTAACACTCATTTCCCACCAGGAAGAGGAATGAACCAAAGGCTCAGCGTGCCATGCCGGAACCACACTAGGGCCTGAATCAATCCTGCGGTGTTGCGGCCAGCTCACAAGAAAGCGAGTTGAAGAAAGGAGCTCAGGGGCACTGTCATTCACAAACCTGCAGAGTTATAAATGACAGCTATCGTCCAAAAATATATTGAAGTAAGGCTGCCAAGAGGACTTGAAAGCGGGGCAGAACTGCAGGAAACCGATTTCAGGAGGTAGACTGGAATTGCATGTAAAGCATAGGAAAAGAGGCAGAACGTCCAGAATGATGCACTTGGCCAAAAAGGGCGTATGCGTTTTTTCCTGAATATATTCAGGAAAAAACGCATACGCACTTTTTGGCCAACCAAGCAAGCTTGCAAAGGAAATCTGCACTAAAATGAAGTCTCACTGCCCCCCAGTCAAAAGGGCCATCTGAAAAAAGTGTAAAATCCAGAAAGGCAGGACAGGCCATGGAGAACTGGGAGCCTTGTTATGCTGATGGGCAGGATGTAAATTGCCAACAGCCACTCTGGAGAAGTGTATGGTGTTTCCAGAAACATCTACAAAACAAAGCAACAGAGCCTAGGGCACTTCCACTTATGGTCCTATAGCTTAGGGAAATTAAAATCAAAAAGACACAGCCACCCCAAAGTTTGGGATGGCTCTGTTTACAAGAACCTCGTTTACGGTACAAGTTCAATATCGCAGAAAGCGAAAAATGGATAAAGAATTTGTGGTACATACATTCAATGCAAAATCACTCAGCAAAGAAATCTATGTCATCAGAGCCGTAGCAGCATAATGACTGGATTCAGGTACGATGATTCTAAGTGAAATAAGTCACCCAGAAAAAGAAACATCATAAGATATCACTACTACACGGAATGTAAACTTGGCTACACAGGAACTGAATTACAAAACAGAACAGGGTCTCAAATGTAGAAAACCAACTTATGCTTGCTTAAGGGGAAAGGTGAGTTGGGGTGCTGCATAAAACCAGAGATTGAAATTAGCACAGATACCGTTCCATAAGCCAAATATATAATAGACAAGAGCTATTCCTTGCTCAACGAAGTGGACACAACACCCCATATTAAACGCCTAAGAATATACCTGACTAGTAAGAATCTTAAAACCTATGGATTTATATGTCTCCGAAAGAGAATCAAGCTTGTGTACAGCGGCATAAATGCAGCAGTGATAGGATTGGTGAGGATCGGTGAGCAAATGCAGACCCTTTGAAGTCATATTGCATGGTACCCATACCATGGGTCTCAACTCTCCAGGTTTAAGGGATTCTTCCTTCAGCTAAAACATGCATGTGGAACCCAGACTATGATCCACCGTGTGATTGGGAAACGTGTTCCAAGGTGTCTCAGTTTTCGTCCCCTGGTACTGGGGTGCAACATTCCAGACGCTTTACTAACACTCTCCCCACTTGGAGAGTCAGTGCCTTTAACCTCCTGTTTGTCCCAGTTTGCAATTTCTGCGGAAAATGAACAGGAATAGGGAGAACCAATGAGAGACTAGCTGGAGGTGTCTGGACGGGCAAATTTAACTCTCATTTCCCACCAGGAAGAGGAATTAACCAAAGGCTCAGCGTGCCATGCCGGAACCACACTAGGGCCTGAAGCAATCCTGTGGTGTTGCGGTCAGCTCAAAAGAAAGCGAGTTGAGGAAAGGAGCTCAGGGGCACTGTCATTCACAAACCTGCAGAGTTATAAATGACAGCTATCGTCCAAAAATATATTGAAGTAAGGCTGCCAAGAGGACCCAAAAGCGGTGCAGTATTGCAGGAAACCGATTTCAGGAGGTAGATAGGAATTGCATTTAAAGCATAGGAAAAGAGACAGAACTTGGAAAATAATGCACTTGGCAAAAAAGGACATATGTGTTTTATCCAGAGCTCTCATAATCGAGGGGAGGAGATTCCCAGCAGGCTCCAACTGCCACCTGAGGGCTCATGTTGTCAAGGCAACGTGAGCAAGCCAGGCAGTAGTTACCTCACAGCAGAGATCCCACCTCACAGAAGGGTGAGAAACCCAGCCAACATCAGACTCTCACCAGAGGGCCCACATCACCAAGGGGATGGGAACCAGGCAGGAGTGTCTTCACACCAGTGGGGCCACATCATCGAAAGGTGAGGTACTCAGCACATGTGTCCTCAAACCAGAGGACCCACATCACTAAGGGCCTCGGAGTGAGGCAGGCAGGAGTAGCCTCACAACACTGGGCCCATAGAATAAAAAAGTGAGGAATCCAGCAGTTGGAACCTCCCAGCAGGCGGCTCAGAGCACCGATGATAAGGGATCCTTGCCGGAGTGAACTCACAGCAGAGGGCCCACATCATGGTACTGTGAGCAAGCCAGCCGTTTTGACCTCAGAGCAGAAGGCCCATATCCCCATGGGGATGCGAACCTGGCAAGAGTGTCCTCACTCACTTGGCGCACATCAGAAAATGTGGGGAGCCCAGCAGTTATGGCCTAAGGCAAGAGGGCCCTCATCACCGAGGGGAGGAGGATCCCAGCACACTCCAACTGCCACCAGAGGGCCCACGTCGCCAAGGTGACTTGTGCCAGACAGGCATGATTGACCTCACAGCAGAGGGCCCACCTCACAGAAGAGTGAGGAACCCAGCCAGGATCAGACTCTCACCTGAGGGCCCACATCAGCAAGGGGATGGGAACCAGTCAGGACTGTCTTCCCTCCAGTGGGGCCACATCATTGAAAGGTGCGGAACCCAGCACATGTGGCCTCAAATCAGAGGACACATATCACAAAGGGAATGGGAGTGAGGCAGGCAGGAGTAGCCTAAAAACAGAGGGCCCAAAGAATAAGAAAGGTGAGGAATCCAGCAGTTGGAACCTCCCAGCAGGCAGCCGAGAGCACAGAAGCTATGGGATGCAGACAGGAGTGAACTAACAGCAGAGAGCCCACATCATGAAACTGTGAGCAACCCAGGCGTTGGGACCTCAGAGCAGAAGGCCCACATCCCAATGGGGATGTGAAACTGGATGGAGTGTCCTCGCACCACTGGGTCGCACATCACGAAATGTGGGGAGCACAGCTCTTAGGGCCTGACGCCAGAGGGCCCTCATCACCGAGGGGAGGAGGCTCCCAGCAGGCTCCAAGTGCCACCAGAGGGCTCATGTCCACAAGGCGAGGTGAGCAAGCCAGGGAGGAGTGACCTCACAGCAGACGGCCCACCTCACAGATGGGTGAAGAACCCAGCCAGGATCAGACTCTCAACAGAGGGCCCACATCACCAAGGGGATGTGAACCAGGCAGGAGTCTCCTAAGACCATTGGTCCCACATCATTGAAAGGTGAGGAACCCAGCACATGTGGCCTCAAACCAGAGGACACACATCACGAAGGGGCTGGGAGTGAGGCAGGCAGGAGGATCCTCACAACAGAGGGCCCAAAAAATTAAAAAAGTGAGGAATCCAGCAGTTGGAACCTTCCAGCAGGCGGCCAAGAACACAGAGGCTATGGGATCCAGGCCACAGTGAACTAACACCAGAGAGCCCACATCATGAAACTGTGATCAACCCAGCCGTTGGAACGTCAGAGCAGAAGGTCCACATCCCCATGGAGATGGGAACCTAAGAGGAGTGCCCGAGCATCACTGGGCTCACTAAGAAAAGTTGGGGAGCCCAGCAGTTAGGGCCTGACGTCAGAGGGCCCTCATCACTGGGGGGCGGAGATTCCCAGCACGCTCCAACTGCCACCACACAGCTGACTTCACCAAGGCATTGTGTGCCAGCCATGCAGGAGTGACCTATCAGCAGAGGGTCTCCCTCACAGAAGGCTGAGGAACACAGCCAGGAACAGACTCTCACCAGGGGGTCCGCATAACCACGTGGATGAGAAGCAGGCAGGAGTGTCCTCACACTAGTGGGGCCACATCATCGAAAGGTGAGGAACCCAGCAAAGGTGGCCACAAACCAGAGGACCCACATCACCAGGGGGTTGAGAGTGAGGTAGGTGTCTGGACAGGCATATTTAACACTCATTTCCCACCAGGAAGAGGAATGAACCAAAGGCTCAGCGTGCCATGCCGGAACCACACTAGGGCCTGAATCAATCCTGCGGTGTTGCGGCCAGCTCACAAGAAAGCGAGTTGAAGAAAGGAGATCAGGGGCACTGTCATTCACAAACCTGCAGAGTTATAAATGACAGCTATCGTCCAAAAATATATTGAAGTAAGGCTGCCAAGAGGACTTGAAAGCGGGGCAGAACTGCAGGAAACCGATTTCAGGAGGTAGACTGGAATTGCATGTAAAGCATAGGAAAAGAGGCAGAACGTCCAGAATGATGCACTTGGCCAAAAAGGGCGTATGCGTTTTTTCCTGAATATATTCAGGAAAAAACGCATACGCACTTTTTGGCCAACCAAGCAAGCTTGCAAAGGAAATCTGCACTAAAATGAAGTCTCACTGCCCCCCAGTCAAAAGGGCCATCTGAAAAAAGTGTAAAATCCAGAAAGGCAGGACAGGCCATGGAGAACTGGGAGCCTTGTTATGCTGATGGGCAGGATGTAAATTGCCAACAGCCACTCTGGAGAAGTGTATGGTGTTTCCAGAAACATCTACAAAACAAAGCAACAGAGCCTAGGGCACTTCCACTTATGGTCCTATAGCTTAGGGAAATTAAAATCAAAAAGACACAGCCACCCCAAAGTTTGGGATGGCTCTGTTTACAAGAACCTCGTTTACGGTACAAGTTCAATATCGCAGAAAGCGAAAAATGGATAAAGAATTTGTGGTACATACATTCAATGCAAAATCACTCAGCAAAGAAATCTATGTCATCAGGGCCGTAGCAGCATAATGACTGGATTCAGGTACGATGATTCTAAGTGAAATAAGTCACCCAGAAAAAGAAACATCATAAGATATCACTACTACACGGAATGTAAACTTGGCTACACAGGAACTGAATTACAAAACAGAACAGGGTCTCAAATGTAGAAAACCAACTTATGCTTGCTTAAGGGGAAAGGTGAGTTGGGGTGCTGCATAAAACCAGAGATTGAAATTAGCACAGATACCGTTCCATAAGCCAAATATATAATAGACAAGAGCTATTCCTTGCTCAACGAAGTGGACACAACACCCCATATTAAACGCCTAAGAATATACCTGACTAGTAAGAATCTTAAAACCTATGGATTTATATGTCTCCGAAAGAGAATCAAGCTTGTGTACAGCGGCATAAATGCAGCAGTGATAGGATTGGTGAGGATCGGTGAGCAAATGCAGACCCTTTGAAGTCATATTGCATGGTACCCATACCATGGGTCTCAACTCTCCAGGTTTAAGGGATTCTTCCTTCAGCTAAAACATGCATGTGGAACCCAGACTATGATCCACCGTGTGATTGGGAAACGTGTTCAAAGGTGTCAGTTTTCATCCCCTGGTACTCGGGTTCAACATTCCAGACGCTTTACTAACACTCTCCCCACTTGGAGAGTCAGTGCCTTTAACCTCCTGTTTGTCCCAGTTTGCAATTTCTGCGGAAAATGAACAGGAATAGGGAGAACCAATGAGAGACTAGCTGGAGGTGTCTGGACGGGCAAATTTAACTCTCATTTCCCACCAGGAAGAGGAATTAACCAAAGGCTCAGCGTGCCATGCCGGAACCACACTAGGGCCTGAAGCAATCCTGTGGTGTTGCGGTCAGCTCAAAAGAAAGCGAGTTGAGGAAAGGAGCTCAGGGGCACTGTCATTCACAAACCTGCAGAGTTATAAATGACAGCTATCGTCCAAAAATATATTGAAGTAAGGCTGCCAAGAGGACCCAAAAGCGGTGCAGTATTGCAGGAAACCGATTTCAGGAGGTAGATAGGAATTGCATTTAAAGCATAGGAAAAGAGACAGAACTTGAAAAATAATGCACTTGGCAAAAAAGGACATATGTGTTTTATCCAGAGCTCTCATAACCGAGGGGAGGACATTCCCAGCAGGCTCCAACTGCCACCTGAGGGCTCATGTTGTCAAGGCAACGTGAGCAAGCCAGGCAGGAGTTACCTCACAGCAGAGATCCCACCTCACAGAAGGGTGAGAAACCCAGCCAACATCAGACTCTCACCAGAGGGCCCACATCACCAAGGGGATGGGAACCAGGCAGGAGTGTCTTCACACCAGTGGAGCCACATCATCGAAAGGTGAGGTACTCAGCACATGTGTCCTGAAACCAGAGGACCCACATCACTAAGGGCCTCGGAGTGAGGCAGGCAGGAGTAGCCTCACAACACTGGGCCCATAGAATAAAAAAGTGAGGAATCCAGCAGTTGGAACCTCCCAGCAGGGGGCCCAGAGCACCGAGGCTATGGGATTCAGGCCACAGTGAACTCACAGAAGAGGGCCCATGTCATGAAACTGAGCAACCCAGCCATTGAGACCTCAGAGCAGGAGGTCCACATCCCCATGGGGATATAAATCTGGTAGGAGTGTCCTCGCACCACTGAAAACGTATCAGAAAATTTTGGGAGACCAGCAGTTAGAGCCTGACGCCAGAGGACCCTCATCACCAAGGGAAGGAGGCTCCCAGCAGGCTCCAACGGCCACCAGAGGGCTGACGTCGCCAAGGCGATGTGTGCCAACCAGGCACGAATGACCTCACAGCAGAGGGCCCACCTCAGAGAAGTGTGACGAACCCAGTCAGGATCAGACTCGCACCAGAGGGCCCACATCACCAAATGGATTGGAACCAGGCAGGAGTGTCCTCACATGAGTAGGGCCACATCATCTAAAGGTGAGGAACCCAGAACACGTGGCTTCAAACCATAGGACACACATCACCAAGAGGCTGGGGGTGAGGCAGGCAGGAGGAGCCTCACAACAGAGGGCCCAAAAATAAGGAAGGTGAGGAATCCAGCAGTTGCAACCTCCCAGCAGGCGGCCCAGAGCACAGAGGCTAGGGGATCCAAGCCAGAGTGAACTAACACCAGACAGCCCACATCATGAAACTGTGAGCAACCCAGACATTGGGACCTCAGAGCAGAAGGCCCACATCCCCATGGTGATGGGAACATGACAGGAGTGTCCTGGCATCACTGGGCTCACATCAGAAAACGTGGGGTGCTCAGAAGTTAGGGCCTGACGCTAGAGGGCACTCATCACCGAGGGGAGGAGGCTCCCAGCAGGCTCCAGCTGCCACCAGAGGGCCAACGTCATCAAGGCGATGTGTGCCAGCCCGGCAGGAGTGACCTCACAGCAGAGGCCCCACCTCACAGAAGGGTGAGGAACACAGTCAGGATCAGACTCTCACCAGAGGGCCCACATCACCAAGGGGAAGGGAATCAGGCAGGAGTGTCCCCACATCAGTGGGACAACATCATCGAAAGGTGAGGATCCCAGCACATGTAGCCTCAAACCAGAGGAACCACATCACCAAGGGGTTCGGAATGAGGCTGGCAGGACCGGCCTCACAACACAGGGTCCATAGAATATAAAAGTTGAGGAATCCAGCAGTTGGAACCTCCCAGCAAGCGGCCCAGAGCACTGAGGCTATGGGATCCAGGCCGCAGTGAACTCACAGCAGAGGGCCCACATCATGAACCTGTGAGCAGCCCAGCCGTTGGGACCTCAGAACAGAAGGCCCACATCCCCATTGGGATGGGAACCTGGCAGGAGTGGCTTCGCACCACTTAACACATATCAGAAAATGTTAGGAGCCCAGCAGTTAGGGCCTGACGCCAGGGGGCCCTCATAACTGAGGGGAGGAGACTCCCAGCAGGTTCCAACTGCCAACAGAGGGCCCACGTCTACAAGGTGGCATGCGTCAGCCAGGCAGTAGTGACCTCACAACAGAGGGCCTATCTCACAGAAGGGTGAGGAACCGAGGTAGGATGAGACTCTTGCCAGAGGGTCCACAACACCAAGGGGATGGGAACCAGTCAGGACTGTCCTCTCACCAGTGGGGCCACATCATCGAAAGGTGAGGAACCCAGCACATGCGGCCTCATATCAGAGGACATACATCACAAAGGGGATGGGAGTGAGGCAGGTAGGAGTAGCCTAAAAACAGAGGGCCCAAAGAATAAAAAAGGTGAGGAATCCAGCATTTGGAACCTCCCAGCAGGCGGCCGAGAGCACAGAAGCTATGGGATGCAGGCAGGAGTGAACTAACAGCAGAGAGCCCACATCATGAAACTGTGAGCAACCCAGGCGTTGGGACCTCAGAGCAGAAAGCCCACATCCCCATGGGGATGGGAAACTGACAGGAGTGTCCTGGCATCACTGGGCTCACATCAGAAAAGGTGGGGAGCCCAGCAGTTAGGGCCTGATGCTAGAGGGCTGTCATCACCGAGGGCAGGAGGCTCCCAGCAGGTTCCATGTGCCAACAGAGGGCCCACGTCAACAAGGTGATGTGTGCAAGTCAGGTAGGATTGACCTCACAGCAGAGGGCCTACCTCACAGAAGAGTGAGGAACCCAGCCAGGATAAGACTGTCACCAGAAGGCCCACATCACCAAGGGGATGGGAACCAGGCAGGAGTGTCCTCACACCAGTGGGGCCACATCATTGAAAGTTGCGGAACCCAGCATATGTGGCCTCAAACCAGAGGACCCACATCACAAAGGGGATGCGAGTGAGGCAGGCAGGAGGAGCATCGCAACACAGGCCCCATAGAATACAAAAGTTGAGGAATCGAGCAGTTGGAACCTTCCAGCAGGCGGCCCAGAGCACAGAGGCTATGGCATCCAGGCCAGAGTGAACTAACAGCAGAGAGCCCACATCATGAAACTGTGAACAACCCAGCCGTTGGGACCTCAGAACAGAAGGCCCACATCCCAATGGGTATGTGAACCTGGATGGAGTGTCTTCGAACCACTGGGCGCACATCACAAAATGTGGGGAGCCCAGCCGTTAGGGCCTGACGCCAGAGGGCCCTCATCACCGAGGGGAGGAGGCTCCCAGCAGGCTCCAAGTGCCACCAGAGGGCTCATGTCCACAAGGCGAGGTGAGCAAGCCAGGCAGGAGTGACCTCACAGCAGACGGCCCACCTCACAGATGGGTGAGGTACCCAGCCAGGATCAGACTCTCAACAGAGAGCCCACATCACCAAGGGGATGTGAACCAGGCAGGAGTCTCCTAAGACCATTGGTCCCACATCATCGAAAGGTGAGGAACCCAGCACATGTGGCCTCAAACCAGAGGACACACATCACGAAGGGACTGGGACTGAGGCAGGCAGGAGGATCCTCACAACAGAGGGCCTAAAAAATTAAAAAAGTGAGGAATCCAGCAGTTGGAACCTTCCAGCAGGCGGCCAAGAACACAGAGGCTATGGGATCCAGGCCACAGTGAACTAACACCAGAGAGCCCACATCATGAAACTGTGATCAACCCAGCCGTTGGAACGTCAGAGCAGAAGGCCCACATCCCCATGGAGATGGGAACCTAAGAGGAGTGCCCGAGCATCACTGGGCTCACTAAGAAAAGTTGGGGAGCCCAGCAGTTAGGGCTTGACATCAGAGGGCCCTCATCACAGAGGTGAGGAGGCTCCCAGCAGGGTCCAAGTGCCACCAGAGGGCTCATGTCAACAAGGCGAGGTGAGCAAGCCAGGCAAGAGTTACCTGATAGTAGAGGGCCCACCTCACAGATGGTTGAGGAACCCAGCCAGGATCAGACTCTCACCAGAGGGCCCACATCACAAAGGGGATGGGAACCAGTCAGGATTATCCTCACACCAGTGGGGCCTCATCATCTTAACGTGAGGAACTCAGCACATGTGTCCTCAAACCAGAGGACCCACATCATAAAGGGCCTTGGAGTGAGGCAGGCAGGAGTAGCCTCACAACACAGGGCACATAATATAAAATACGTGAGGATTCCAGCATTGAGACCTTCCAGCAGGCAGCTCAGAACACCGAGGCTATGGGATCCAGGCCACAGTGAACTCACAGCAGAGGGCCAACATCATAAAACTGTGAGCAACCCAGGCGTTGGGACCACAGAGCAGAAGGCCCACATCCCCATGGGAATGGGAACCTGGCTGGAGTGTCCTCGCACCACTGGGCGCACATCAGAAAATGTGGGGAGCCCACCATTTAGGGCCTGACGCCAGAGGGCCGTCATCACCGAGAGGAGGAGGCACCCTGCACGCTCCAACTGCCACCAGAGGGCTCACATCTCCAAGGTGACGTGTGCCAGCCAGTCAGGAGTGACCTCACAGCAGAGGGCCTACCTCACAGAACGTTGAGGAACCCAGCCAGGATTAGACTCTGGCCAGAGGGCCCACCTCACCAAGGGGATGGTAACCAGGCAGGAGTGTCCTCACACGAGTGGGGCCACATCATCGAAAGGTGAGGAACGCAGCACATGTGGCCTCAAGCTATAGGACAGTCATCACCAAGGGGCTGGCAGCGAGGCAGGCAGGAGGAGCCTCACAACAGAGGGCACATAGAATAAAAAAGTTGAGGAATCCAGCAGTTGGAACCTCCCAGCAGGCGGCTCAAAGCACCGATGATAAGGGATCCTTGCCGGAGTGAACTCACAGCAGAGGGCCCACATCATGGTACTGTGAGCAACCCAGGCGTTGGGACCTCAGAGCAGAAGGCCCACATCCCAATGGGGATGTGAACCTGGATGGAGTGTCCTTGCACCACTGGGTCGCACATCACGAAATGTGGGGAGCACAGCTCTTAGGGCCTGACGCCAGAGGGCCCTCATCACCGAGGGGAGGAGGCTCCCAGCAGGCTCCAAGTGCCACCAGAGGGCTCATGTCCACAAGGCGAGGTGAGCAAGCCAGGGAGGAGTGACCTCACAGCAGACGGCCCACCTCACAGATGGGTGAAGAACCCAGCCAGGATCAGACTCTCAACAGAGGGCCCACATCACCAAGGGGATGTGAACCAGGCAGGAGTCTCCTAAGACCATTGGTCCCACATCATCGAAAGGTGAGGAACCCAGCACATGTGGCCTCAAACCAGAGGACACACATCACGAAGGGACTGGGAGTGAGGCAGGCAGGAGGATCCTCACAACAGAGGGCCTAAAAAATTAAAAAAGTGAGGAATCCAGCAGTTGGAACCTTCCAGCAGGCGGCCAAGAACACAGAGGCTATGGGATCCAGGCCACAGTGAACTAACACCAGAGAGCCCACATCATGAAACTGTGATCAACCCAGCCGTTGGAACGTCAGAGCAGAAGGCCCACATCCCCATGGAGATGGGAACCTAAGAGGAGTGCCCGAGCATCACTGGGCTCACTAAGAAAAGTTGGGGAGCCCAGCAGTTAGGGCCTGACGTCAGAGGGCCCTCATCACCGGGGGGCGGAGATTCCCAGCACGCTCCAACTGCCACCACACAGCTGACTTCACCAAGGCATTGTGTGCCAGCCATGCAGGAGTGACCTATCAGCAGAGGGTCTCCCTCACAGAAGGCTGAGGAACACAGCCAGGAACAGACTCTCACCAGGGGGTCCGCATAACCACGTGGATGAGAAGCAGGCAGGAGTGTCCTCACACTAGTGGGGCCACATCATCGAAAGGTGAGGAACCCAGCAAAGGTGGCCACAAACCAGAGGACCCACATCACCAGGGGGTTGAGAGTGAGGTAGGTGTCTGGACAGGCATATTTAACACTCATTTCCCACCAGGAAGAGGAATTAACCAAAGGCTCAGCGTGCCATGCCAGAACCACACTAGGGCCTGAAGCAATCCTGCGGTGTTGCGGCCAGTTCACAAGAAAGCGAGTTGAAGAAAGGAGCTCAGGGGCACTGTCATTCACAAAACTGCAGAGTTATAAATGACAGCTATCGTCCAAAAATATATTGAAGTAAGGCTGCCAAGAGGACTTGAAAGCGGTGCAGAATTGCAGGAAACCGATTTCAGGAGGTAGACTGGAATTGCATGTAAAGCATAGGAAAAGAGGCAGAACGTCCACAATGATGCACTTGGCCAAAAAGGGCGTATGCGTTTTTTCCTGAATATATTCAGGAAAAAACGCATACGCCCTTTCTGGCCAACCAAGCAATCTTGCAAAGGAAATCTGCACTACAATGAAGTCTCACTGCCCCCCGGTCAAAAGGGCCATCTGAAAAAAGTGTAAAATCCAGAAAGGCAGGACAGGCCATGGAGAACTGGGAGCCTTGTTATGCTGATGGGCGGGATGTAAATTGCCAACAGCCACTCTGGAGAAGTGTATGGTGTTTCCTGAAACATCTAAAAAACAAAGCAACTGAGCCTAGGGCACTTCCACTTATGGTCCTATAGCTTAGGGAAATTAAAATCAAAAAGACACAGCCACCCCAAAGTTTGGGACGGCTCTGTTTACAAGAACCTCGTTTACGGTACAAGTTCAATATCGCAGAAAGCGAAAAATGGAAAAAGAAGTTGTGGTACTTACGTACAATGCAATATCACTCAGCAATGAAATCTATGTCATCAGGCCCGTAGCAGCATAATGAGTGGATTCAGGTACGATGCTTCTAAGTGAAAGAATTCACAGAGAAAAAGAAACATCATAAGATATCACTACTACACGGAATGTAAACTTGGCTACACAGGAACTGAATTACAAAACAGAACAGGGTCTCAAATGTAGAAAACCAACTTATGATTGCTTAAGGGGAAAGGTTAGTTGGGGTGCTGCATAAAACCAGAGATTGAAATTAGCACAGATACCGTTCCATAAGCCAAATATGTAATAGACAAGAGGTACTCCTTGCTCAATGAAGTGGACTCAACACCACATATTAAACGCCTAAGAATATATCTGACTAGTAAGAATCTTAAAACCTATGGATTTATATGACTCCGAAGGAGAATCAAGCGTGTGTACAGCGGCATAAACGCAGCAGTGATAGGATTGGTGAGGATCGGTGAGCAAATGCAGACCCTTTGAAGTCATATTGAATGGTACCCATTCCATGGGTCTCAACTCTCCAGGTTTAAGGGATTCTTCCTTCAGCTAAAACATGTATGTGGAACCCAGAGTATGATCCACCGTGTGATCGGGAAATGTGTTAAAAGTTGTCTCAGTTTTCGTCCCCTGGTACTCGGGTGCAACATTCCAGACGCTTTACTAACACTCTCCCCACTTGGAGAGTCAGTGCC
The DNA here is from genome assembly GCF_964374135.1 of Grampus griseus. Taxonomy (NCBI): domain Eukaryota; kingdom Metazoa; phylum Chordata; class Mammalia; order Artiodactyla; family Delphinidae; genus Grampus; species Grampus griseus. The sequence continues at coordinate 203,702 of NW_028133034.1, forward strand.
TTTAACCTCCTGTTTGGCCCAGTTTGCAATTTCTGCGGAAAATGAACAGGAATAGGGAGAACCAATGAGAGACTAGCTGGAGGTGTCTGGACGGGCAAATTTAACTCTCATTTCCCACCAGGAAGAGGAATTAACCAAAGGCTCAGCGTGCCATGCCGGAACCACACTAGGGCCTGAAGCAATCCTGCCGTGTTTCGGCCAGCTCAAAAGAAAGCGAGTTGAAGAAAGGAGCTCAGGGGCACTGTCATTCACAAACCTGCAGAGTTATAAATGACAGCTATCGTCCAAAAATATATTGAAGTAAGGCTGCCAAGAGGACTTGAAAGCGGGGCAGAATTGCAGGAAACTGATTTCAGGAGGTAGACTGGAATTGTATGTAAAGCATAGGAAAAGAGGCAGAACGTCCACAATGATGCACTTGGCCAAAAAGGGCGTATGCGTTTTTTCCTGAATATATTCAGGAAAAAACGCATACGCCCTTTTTGGCCAACCAAGCAAGCTTGCAAAGGAAATCTGCACTACAATGAAGTCTCACTACCCCCCGGTCAAAAGGGCCATCTGAAAAATGTGTAAAATCCAGAAAGGCAGGACAGGCCATGGAGAACTGGGAGCCTTGTTATGCTGATGGGCGGGATGTAAATTGCCAACAGCCACTCTGGAGAAGTGTATGGTGTTTCCTGAAACATCTACAAAACAAAGCAACAGAGCCTAGGGCACTTCCACTTATGGTCCTATAGCTTAGCGAAATTAAAATCAAAAACACACAGCCACCCCAATGTTTGGGACGGTTCTGTTTACAAGAACCTCGTTTACGGTACAAGTTCAATATCACAGAAAGTGAAAAATGGATAAAGAAGTTGTGGTACTTACATACAATGCAATATCACTCAGCAATGAAATCTATGTCATCAGGCCCGTAGCAGCATGACGAGTGGATTCAGGTACGATGATTCTAAGTGAAATAAGTCACAGAGAAAAAGAAACATCATAAGATATCACTACTACACGGAATGTAAACTTGGCTACACAGGAACTGAATTACAAAACAGAACAGGGTCTCAAATGTAGAAAACCAACTTATGCTTCCTTAAGGGGAAAGGTGAGTTGGGGTGCTGCATAAAACCAGAGATTGAAATTAGCACAGATACCGTTCCATAAGCCAAATATGTAATAGACAAGAGCTACTCATTGCTCAACGAAGTGGACTCAACACATCATATTAAACGCCTAAGAATATACCTGACTAGTAAGAATCTTAAAACCTATGGATTTATATGTCTCCGAAAGAGAATCAAGCGTGTGTACAGCGACATAAACGCAGCAGTGATAGGATTGGTGAGGATCGGTGAGCAAATGCAGACCCTTTGAAGTCATATTGCATGGTACCCATTCCATGGGTCTCAACTCTCCAGGTTTAAGGGATTCTTCCTTCAGCTAAAACATGCATGTGGAACCCAGAGTATGATCCACCGTGTGATCGGGAAACGTGTTCAAAGGTGTCTCAGTTTTCATCCCCTGGTACTCGGGTGCAACATTCCTGATGCTTTACTAACACTCTCCCCACTTGGAGAGTCAGTGCCTTTAACCTCCTGTTTGGCCCAGTTTGCAATTTCTGCGGAAAATGAACAGGAATAGGGAGAACCAATGAGAGACTAGCTGGAGGTGTCTGGACGGGCAAATTTAACTCTCATTTCCCACCAGGAAGAGGAATTAACCAAAGGCTCAGCGTGCCGTGCCGGAACCAAACTAGGACCTGAAGCAATCTTGCTGTGTTGCGGCCAGCTCACAAGAAAGCGAGTTGAAGAAAGGAGCTCAGGGGCACTGTCATTCACAAACCTGCAGAGTTATAAATGACAGCTATCGTCCAAAAATATATTGAAGTAAGGCTGACAAGAGGACTTGAAAGCGGGGCAGAATTGCAGGAAACCGATTTCAGGAGGTAGACTGGAATTGCATGTAAAGCATAGGAAAAGAGGCAGAACGTCCACAATGATGCACTTGGCCAAAAAGGGCGTATGCGTTTTCTCCTGAATATATTCAGGAAAAAACGCATACGTCCTTTTTGGCCAACCAAGCAAGCTTGCAAAGGAAATCTGCACTACAATGAAGTCTCACTGCCCCCCGGTCAAAAGGGCCATCTGAAAAAAGTGTAAAATCCAGAAAGGCAGGACAGGCCATGGAGAACTGGGAGCCTTGTTATGCTGATGGGAGGGATGAAAATTGCCAACAGCCACTCTGGAGAAGTGTATGGTGTTTCCTGAATCATCTACAAAACAATGCAACAGAGCCTAGGGCACTTCCACTTATGGTCCTATAGATTAGGGAAATTAAAACCAAAAAGACACAGCCACCCCAAAGTTTGGGACGGTTCTGTTTACAAGAACCTCGTTTACAGTACAAGTTCAATATCAAAGAAAGTGAAAAATGGATAAAGAAGTTGTGGCACTTACGTACAATGCAATATCACTCAGCAATGAAATCTATGTCATCAGGCCCGTAGCAGCATGATGAGTGGATTCAGGTACGATGATTCTAAGTGAAATAAGTCACAGAGAAAAAGAAACATCATAAGATATCACTACTACACGGAATGTAAACTTGGCTACACAGGAATTGAATTACAAAACAGAACAGGGTTTCAAATGTAGAAAACCAACTTATGCTTCCTTAAGGGGAAAGGTGAGTTGGGGTGCTGCATAAAACCAGAGATTGAAATTAGCACAGATACCGTTCCATAAGCCAAATATGTAATAGAAAAGAGCTACTCCTTGCTCAACGAAGTGGACTCAACACACCATATTAAACGCCTAAATTATACCTGACTAGTAAGAATCTTAAAACCTATGGATTTATATGTCACCGAAAGAGAATCAAGCGTGTGTACAGCGGTATAAACGCAGCAGTGATAGTATTGGTGAGGATCGGTGAGCAAATGCAAACCCTTTGAAGTCATATTGCATGGTACCCATTCCATGGGTCTCAACTCTCCAGGTTTAAGCGATTCTTCCTTCAGCTAAAACATGCATGTGGAACCCAGAGTATGATCCACCGTGTGATTGGGAAACGTGTTCAAAGGTGTCTCAGTTTTCGTCCCCTGGTACTCGGGTGCAACATTCCATACGCTTTACTAACTCTCTCCCCACTTGGAGAGTCAGTGCCTTTAACCTCCTGTTTGGCCCAGTTTGCAATTTCTGCGGAAAATGAACAGGAATAGGGAGAACCAATGAGAGACTAGCTGGAGGTGTCTGGACGGGCAAATTTAACTCTCATTTCCCACCAGGAAGAAGAATTAACCAAAGGCTCAGCGTGCCATGCCGGAACCACACTAGGGCCTGAAGCAATGCTGCGGTGTTGCGGCCAGCTCACAAGAAAGCGAGTTGAAGAAAGGAGCTCAGGGGCACTGTCATTCACAAACCTGCAGAGTTATAAATGACAGCTATCGTCCAAAAATATTTTGAAGTAAGGCTGCCAAGAGGACTTGAAAGCGGGGCAGAACTGCAGGAAACCGATTTCAGGAGGTAGACTGGAATTGCATGTAAAGCATAGGAAAAGAGGCAGAACGTCCACAATGATGCACTTGGCCAAAAAGGGCGTATGCGTTTTTTCCTTAATATATTCAGGAAAAAACGCATACGCCCTTTTTGGCCAACCAAGCAAGCTTGCAAAGGAAATCTGCAGTAAAATGAAGTCTCACTGCCCCCCGGTCAAAAGGGCCATCTGAAAAAAGTGTAAAATCCAGAAAGGCAGGACAGGCCATGGAGAACTGGGAGCCTTGTTATGCTGATGGGCGGGATGTAAATTGCCAACAGCCACTCTGGAGAAGTGTATGGCGTTTCCTGAAACATCTACAAAACAAAGCAACAGAGCCTAGGACACTTCCACTTATCGTCCTATAGCTTAGGGAAATTAAAATCAAAAAGACACAGCCACCCCAAAGTTTGGGACGGCTCTGTTTACAAGAACCTCGTTTACGGTACAAGTTCAATATTGCAGAAAGCGAAAAATGGATAAAGAAGTTGTAGTACATACATACAATGCAATATCACTCAGCAATGAAATCTATGTCATCAGGCCCATAGCAGCATAATGAGTGGATTCAGGTACGATGATTCTAAGTGAAATAAGTCACAGAGAAAAAGAAACATCATAAGATATCACTACTACACGGAATGTAAACTTGGCTACACAGGAACTGAATTACAAAACAGAACAGGGTCTCAAATGTAGAAAACCAACTTATGCTTCCTTAAGGGGAAAGGTGAGTTGGGGTGCTGCATAAAACCAGAGATTGAAATTAGCCCAGATACCGTTCCATAAGACAAATATGTAATAGACAAGAGCTATTCATTGCTCAACGAAGTGGACTCAACACCCCATATTAAACGCCTAAGAATATACCTGACTAGTAAGAATCTTAAAACCTATGGATTTATATGTCTCCGAAAGAGAATCAAGCGTGTGTACAGCGCAATAAACGCAGCAGTGAAAGGATTGGTGAGGATCGGTGAGCAAATGCATACTCTTTGAAGCCATATTGCATGGTACCCATTCCATGTGTCTCAACTCTCCAGGTTTAAGGGATTCTTCCTTCAGCTAAAACATGCATGTGGAACCCAGAGTATGATCCACCGTGTGATTGGGAAACGTGTTCAAAGGTGTCTCAGGTTTCGTCCCCTGGTACTCGGGTGCAACATTCCAGATGCTTTACTTACTCTCTCCCCACATGGAGAGTCAGTGCCTTTAACCTCCTGTTTGGCCCAGTTTGCAATTTCTGCGGAAAATGAACAGGAATAGGGAGAACCAATGAGAGACTAGCTGGAGGTGTCTGGACGGGCAAATTTAACTCTCATTTCCCACCAGGAAGAGGAATTAACCAAAGGCTCAGCGTGCCGTGCCGGAACCACACTAGGGCATGAAGCAATCCTGCGGTGTTGCGGCCAGCTCACAAGAAAGCGAGTTGAAGAAAGGAGCTTAGGGGCACTGTCATTCACAAACCTGCAGAGTTATAAATGACAGCTATCGTCCAAAAATATCTTGGAGTAAGGCTGCCAAGAGGACTTGAAAGCGGGGCAGAATTGCAGGAAACCGATTTCAGGAGGTAGACTGGAATTGCATGTAAAGCATAGGAAAAGAGGCAGAACGTCCACAATGATGCACTTGGCCAAAAAGGGCGTATGCGTTTTTTCCTGAATATATTCAGGAAAAAACGCATACGCCCTTTTTGGCAAACCAAGCAAGCTTGCAAAGGAAATCTGCACTACAATGAAGTCTCACTGCCCCCCGGTCAAAAGGGCCATCTGAAAAAAGTGTAAAATCCAGAAAGGCAGGACAGGCCATGGAGAACTGGGAGCCTTGTTATGCTGATGGGCGGGATGTAAATTGCCAACAGCCACTCTGGAGAAGTGTATGGTGTTTCCTGAAACATCTACAAAACAAAGCAACAGAGCCTAGGGCACTTCCACTTATGGTCCTATAGCTTAGGAAAATTAAAATCAAAAAGACACAGCCACCCCAAAGTTTGGGACGGCTCTGTTTACAAGAACCTCGTTTACGGTACAAGTTCAATATCACAGAAAGCGAAAAATGGATAAAGAAGTTGTGGTACTTACGTACAATGCAATATCACTCAGCAATGAAATCTATGTCATCAGGCCCGTAGCAGAATAATGAGTGGATTCAGGTACGATGATTCTAAGTGAAATAAGTCACACAGAAAAAGAAACATCATAAGATATCACTACTACACGGAATGTAAACTTGGCTACACAGGAACTGAATTACAAAACAGAACAGGGTCTCAAATGTAGAAAACCAACTTATGCTTGCTTAAGGGGAAAGGTGAGTTGGGGTGCTGCATAAAACCAGAGATTGAAATTAGCACAGATACCGTTCCATAAGCCAAAAATGTAATAGACAAGAGCTACTCCTTGCTCAACGAAGTGGACTCAACACCCCATATTAAACGCCTAAGAATATACCTGACTAGTAAGAATCTTAAAACCTATGGATTTATATGTCTCCGAAAGAGAATCAAGCGTGTGTACAGCGCAATAAACGCAGCAGTGAAAGGATTGGTGAGGATCGGTGAGCAAATGCATACTCTTTGAAGCCATATTGCATGGTACCCATTCAATGGGTCTCAACTCTCCAGGTTTAAGGGATTCTTCCTTCAGCTAAAACATGCATGTGGAACCCAGAGTATGATCCACCGTGTGATTGGGAAACGTGTTCAAAGGTGTCTCAGGTTTTGTCCCCTGGTACTCGGGTGCAACATTCCAGATGCTTTACTTACTCTCTCCCCACATGGAGAGTCAGTGCCTTTAACCTCCTGTTTGGCCCAGTTTGCAATTTCTGCGGAAAATGAACAGGAATAGGGAGAACCAATGAGAGACTAGCTGGAGGTGTCTGGACGGGCAAATTTAACTCTCATTTCCCACCAGGAAGAGGAATTAACCAAAGGCTCAGCGTGCCGTGCCGGAACCACACTAGGGCATGAAGCAATCCTGCGGTGTTGCGGCCAGCTCACAAGAAAGCGAGTTGAAGAAAGGAGCTTAGGGGCACTGTCATTCACAAACCTGCAGAGTTATAAATGACAGCTATCGTCCAAAAATATTTTGGAGTAAGGCTGCCAAGAGGACTTGAAAGCGGGGCAGAACTGCAAGAAACCGATTTCAGGAGGTAGACTGGAATTGCATGTAAAGCATAGGAAAAGAGGCAGAACGTCCACAATGATGCACTTGGCCAAAAAGGGCGTATGCGTTTTTTCCTGAATATATTCAGGAAAAAACGCATACGCCCTTTTTGGCAAACCAAGCAAGCTTGCAAAGGAAATCTGCACTACAATGAAGTCTCACTGCCCCCCGGTCAAAAGGGCCATCTGAAAAAAGTGTAAAATCCAGAAAGGCAGGACAGGCCATGGAGAACTGGGAGCCTTGTTATGCTGATGGGCGGGATGTAAATTGCCAACAGCCACTCTGGAGAAGTGTATGGTGTTTCCTGAAACATCTAAAAAACAAAGTAACAGAGCCTAGGGCACTTCCGCTTATGGTTCTATAGATTAGGGAAATTAAAATCAAAAAGACACAGCCACCCCAATGTTTGGGACGCCTCTGTTTACAAGAACCTCGTTTACGGTACAAGTTCAATATCACAGAAAGCGAAAAATGGATAAAGAAGTTGTGGTACTTACGTACAATGCAATATCACTCAGCAATGAAATCTATGTCATCAGGCCCGTAGCAGCATAATGAGTGGATTCAGGTACGATGATTCTAAGTGAAATAAGTCACACAGAAAAAGAAACATCATAAGATATCACTACTACACGGAATGTAAACTTGGCTACACAGGAACTGAATTACAAAACAGAACAGGGTCTCAAATGTAGAAAACCAACTTATGCTTGCTTAAGGGGAAAGGTGAGTTGGGGTGCTGCATAAAACCAGAGAATGAAATTAGCACAGATACCGTTCCATAAGCCAAATATGTAATAGACAAGAGCTACTCCTTGCTCAACGAAGTGGACTCAACACCCCATATTAAACGCCTAAGAATATACCTGACTTGTAAGAATCTTAAAACCTATGGATTTATATGTCTCCGAAAGAAAATCAAGCGTGTGTACAGCGGCATAAACGCAGCAGTGATAGGATTGGTGAGGATCGGTGAGCAAATGCAGACCCTTTGAAATCATATTGCATGGTACCCATTCCATGGGTCTCAACTCTCCAGGTTTAAGGGATTCTTCCTTCAGCTAAAATATGCATGTGGAACCCAGAGTATGATCCACGTGTGATCAGGAAACGTGTTCAAATGTGACTCAGTTTTCGTCCCCCAGTACAAGGGTGCAACATTCCAGACGCATTACTAACACTCTCCCCACTTGGAGAGTCAGTCCCTTTAACCTCCTGTTTGTCCCAGTTTGCAATTTCTGCGGAAAATGAACAGGAATAGGGAGAACTAATGAGAGACTAGCTGGAGGTGTCTGGACGGGCAAATTTAACTCTCATTTCCCACCAGGAAGAGGAATTAACCAAAGGCTCAGCGTGCCGTGCCGGAACCACACTAGGGCCTGAAACAATCCTGCGGTGTTGCGGCCAGCTCACAAGAAAGCGAGTTGAAGAAAGGAGCTCAGGGGCACTGTCATTCACAAACCTGCAGAGTTATAAATGACAGCTATCGTCCAAAAATATATTGAAGTAAGGCTGCCAAGAGGACTTGAAAGCGGGGCAGAATTGCAGGAAACCGATTTCAGGAGGTAGACTGGAATTGCATGTAAAGCATAGGAAAAGAGGCAGAACGTCCACAATGATGCACTTGGCCAAAAAGGGCGTATGCGTTTTTTCCTGAATATATTCAGGAAAAAACGCATACGCCCTTTTTGGCCAACCAAGCAAGCTTGCAAAGGAAATCTGCACTACAATGAAGTCTCACTGCCCCCCGGTCAAAAGGGCCATCTGAAAAAAGTGTAAAATCCAGAAAGGCAGGACAGGCCATGGAGAACTGGGAGCCTTGTTTTGCTGATGGGAGGGATGTAAATTGCCTACAGCCACTCTGGAGAAGTGTATGGTGTTTCCTGAAACATCTACAAAACAAAGCAACAGAGCCTAGGGCACTTCCACTTATGGTCCTATAGCTTAGGGAAATTAAAATCAAAAAGACACAGCCACCCTAAAGTTTGGGACGGCTCTGTTTACAAGAACCTCGTTTACAGTACAAGTTCAATATCACAGAAAGTGAAAAATGGATAAAGAAGTTGTGGTACTTACGTACAATGCAATATCACTCAGCAATGAAATCTATGTCATCAGGCCCGTAGCAGCATGACGAGTGGATTCAGGTACGATGATTCTAAGTGAAATAAGTCACAGAGAAAAAGAAACATCATAAGATATCACTACTACACGGAATGTAAACTTGGCTACACAGGAACTGAATTACAAAACAGAACAGGGTCTCAAATGTAGAAAACCAACTTATGCTTCCTTAAGGGGAAAGGTGAGTTGGGGTGCTGCATAAAACCAGAGATTGAAATTAGCACAGATACCGTTCCATAAGCCAAATATGTAATAGACAAGAGCTACTCCTTGCTCAACGAAGTGGACTCAACACACCATATTAAACGCCTAAGAATATACCTGACTAGTAAGAATCTTAAAACCTATGGATTTATATGTCTCCAAAAGAGAATCAAGCGTGTGTACAGCGGCATAAACGCAGCTGTGATAGGATTGGTGAGGATCGGCGAGCAAATGCAGACCCTTTGAAGTCATATTGCATGGTACCCATTCCATGGGTCTCAACTCTCCAGGTTTAAGGGATTCTTCCTTCAGCTAAAACATGCATGTTGAACCCAGAGTATGATCCACCGTGTGATTGGGAAACGTGTTCAAAGGTGTCTCAGTTTTCGTCCCCTGGTACTCGGGTGCAACATTCCAGACGCTTTACTAACACTCTCCCCACTTGGAGAGTCAGTGCCTTTAACCTCCTGTTTGGCCCAGTTTGCAATTTCTGCGGAAAATGAACAGGAATAGGGAGAACCAATGAGAGACTAGCTGGAGGTGTCTGGACGGGCAAATTTAACTCTCATTTCCCACCAGGAAGGGGAATTAACCAAAGGCTCAGAGTGCAGTGCCGGAACCACACTAGGGCCTGAAGCAATGCTGCGGTGTTGCGGACAGCTCACAAGAAAGCGAGTTGAAGAAAGGAGCTCAGGGGCACTGTCATTCACAAACCTGCAGAGTTATAAATGACAGCTATCGTCCAAAAATATTTTGAAGTAAGGCTGCCAAGAGGACTTGAAAGCGGGGCAGAACTGCAGGAAACCGATTTCAGGAGGTAGACTGGAATTGCATGTAAAGCATAGGAAAAGAGGCAGAACGTCCAGAATGATGCACTTGGCCAAAAAGGGCGTATGCGTTTTTTCCTGAATATATTCAGGAAAAAACGCATACGCCCTTTTTGGCCAACCAAGCAAGCTTGCAAAGGAAATCTGCACTACAATGAAGTCTCACTGCCCCCACGGTCAAAAGGGCCATCTGAAAAAAGTGTAAAATCCAGAAAGGCAGGACAGGCCATGGAGAACTGGGAGCCTTGTTATGCTGATGGGCGGGATGTAAATTGCCAACAGCCACTCTGGAGAAGTGTATGGCGTTTCCTGAAACATCTACAAAACAAAGCAACAGAGCCTAGGGCACTTCCACTTATGGTCCTATAGCTTAGGGAAATTAAAATCAAAAAGACACAGCCACCCCAAAGTTTGGGACGGCTCTGTTTACAAGAACCTCCTTTACAGTACAAGTTCAATATCGCAGAAAGCGAAAAATGGATAAAGAAGTTGTGGTACTTACGTACAATGCAATATCACTCAGCAATGAAATCTATGTCATCAGGCCCGTAGCAGCATAATGAGTGGATTCAGGTACGATGATTCTAAGTGAAATAAGTCACACAGAAAAAGAAACATCATAAGATATCACTACTTCACGGAATGTAAACTTGGCTACAAAGGAACTGAATTACAAAACACAGCAGGGTCTCAAATGTAGAAAACCAACTTATGCTTGCTTAAGGGGAAAGGTGAGTTGGGGTGCTGCATAAAACCAGAGATTGAAATTAACACAGATACCGTTCCATAAGCCAAATATGTAATAGACAAGAGCTACTCCTTGCTCAACGAAGTGGACTCAACACCCCATATTAAACGCCTAAGAATATACCTGACTAGTAAGAATCTTAAAACCTATGGATTTATATATCTCCGAAAGAGAATCAAGCGTGTGTACAGCGGCATAAACGCAGCAGTGATAGGATTGGTGAGGATCGGTGAGCAAATGCAGACACTTTGAAGTCATATTGCATGGTACCCATTCCATGGGTCTCAACTCTCCAGGTTTAAGGGATTCTTCCTTCAGCTAAAACATGCATGTGGAACCCAGAGTATGATCCACCATGTGATTGGGAAACGTGTTCAAAGGTGTCTCAGTTTTCGTCCCCTGGTACTCGGGTTCAACATTCCAGACGCTTCACTAACACTCTCCCCACTTGGAGAGTCAGTGCCTTTAACCTCCTGTTTGGCCCAGTTTGCAATTTCTGCGGAAAATGAACAGGAATAGGGAGAACCAATGAGAGACTAGCTGGAGGTGTCTGGACGGGCAAATTTAACTCTCATTTTCCACCAGGAAGAGGAATTAACCAAAGGCTCAGCGTGCCATGCCGGAACCACACTAGGGCCTGAAACAATCCTGCGGTGTTGCGGCCAGCTCACAAGAAAGCGAGTTGAAGAAAGGAGCTCAGGGGCACTGTCATTCACAAACCTGCAGAGTTATAAATGACAGCTATCGTCCAAAAATATATTGAAGTAAGGCTGCCAAGAGGACTTGAAAGCGGGGCAGAATTGCAGGAAACCGATTTCAGGAGGTAGACTGGAATTGCATGTAAAGCATAGGAAAAGAGGCAGAACGTCCACAATGATGCACTTGGCCAAAAAGGGAGTATGCGTTTTTTCCTGAATATATTCAGGAAAAAACGCATACGCCCTTCTTGGCCAACCAAGCAAGCTTGCAAAGGAAATCTACACTACAATGAAGTCTCACTGCCCCCCGGTCAAAAGGGCCATCTGTAAAAAATGTAAAATCCAGAAAGGCAGGACAGGCCATGGAGAACTGGGAGCCTTGTTATGCTGATGGGCGGGATGTAAATTGACAACAGCCACTCTGGAGAAGTGTATGGTGTTTCCTGAAACATCTACAAAACAAAGCAACAGAGCCTAGGGCACTTCCACTTATGGTCCTATAGCTTAGGGAAATTAAAATCAAAAAGACACAGCCACCCCAAAGTTTGGGACGGCTCTGTTTACAAGAACCTCGTTTAAGGTACAAGTTCAATATCGCAGAAAGCGAAAAATGGATAAAGAAGTTGTGGTACTTACGTACAATGCAATATCACTCAGCAATGAAATCTATGTCATCAGGCCCGTAGCAGCATAATGAGTGGATTCAGGTACGATGATTCTAAGTGAAATAAGTCACACAGAAAAAGAAACATCATAAGATATCACTACTACACGGAATGTAAACTTGGCTACACAGGAACTGAATTACAAAACAGAACAGGGTCTCAAATGTAGAAAACCAACTTATGCTTGCTTAAGGGGAAAGGTGAGTTGGGGTGCTGCATAAAACCTCAGATTGAAATTAGCACAGATACCGTTCCATAAGCCAAATATGTAATAGACAAGAGCTACTCCTTGCTCAACGAAGTGGACTCAACACCCCATATTAAACGCCTAAGAATATACCTGACTAGTAAGAATCTAAAAACCTATGGATTTATATGTCTCTGAAAGAGAATCAAGCGTGTGTACAGCGGCATAAACGCAGCAGTGATAGGATTGGTGAGGATCGGTGAGCAAATGCAGACCCTTTGAAGTCATATTGCATGGTACCCATTCCATGGGTCTCAACTCTCCAGGTTTAAGGGATTCTTCCTTCAGCTAAAACATGCATGTGGAACCCAGAGTATGATCAACCCTGTGATTGGGAGACGTGTTCAAATATGTCTCCATTCTCGTCCCCTGGTACTCGGGTGCAACATTCCAGACGCTTTACTAACACTCTCCCGACTTGGAGAGTCAGTGCCTTTAACCTCCTGTTTGGCCCAGTTTGCAATTTCTGCGGAAGATGAACAGGAATAGGGAGAACGAATGAGAGACTAGCTGGAGGTGTCTGGACGGGCAAATTTAACTCTCATTTCCCACCAGGAAGAGGAATTAACCAAAGGCTCAGTGTGCCGTGCCGGAACCAGATTAGGGCCTGAAGCAATGCTGCGGTGTTGCGGCCAGCTCACAAGAAAGCGAGTTGAAGAAAGGAGCTCTGGGGCACTGTAATTCACAAACCTGCAGAGTTATAAATGTCAGGTATCGTCCAAAAATATACTGAAGTAAGGCTGCCAAGAGGACTTGAAAGCGGGGCAGAATTGCAGGAAACCGATTTCAGGAGGTAGACTGGAATTGCATTTAAAGCATAGGAAAAGAGGCAGAACGTCCACAATGATGCACTTGGCCAAAAAGGGTGTATGCGTTTTTTCCTGAATATATTCAGGAAAAAACGCATACGCCCTTTTTGGCCAACCAAGCAAGCTTGCAAAGGAAATCTGCACTACAATAAGTCTTACTTCCCCCCGGTCAAAAGGGCCATCTGAAAAAAGTGTAAAATCCAGAAAGGCAGGACAGGCCATGGAGAACTGGGAGCCTTGTTATGCTGATGGGCGGGATGTAAATTGCCAACAGCCACTCTGGAGAAGTGTATGGTGTTTCCTGAAACATCTAAAAAACAAAGCAACAGAGCCTAGGGCACTTCCACTTATGGTCCTATAGCTTAGGGAAATGAAAATCAAAAAGACACAGCCACCCCAAAGTTTGGGATGGCTCTGTTTACAAGAACCTCGTTTACGGTACAAGTTCAATATCGCAGAACGTGAAAAATTGTATAAGGAAGTTGTGGTACTTACGTACAATGCAATATCACTCAGCAATGACATCTATGTCATCAGGCCCGTAGCAGCATAATGAGTGGATTCAGGTATGATGATTCTAACTGAAAGAAGTCACACGGAAAAAGAAACATCATAAGATATCACTAATACACGGAATGTAAACTTGGCTACACAGGAATTGGATTACAAACACAACAGGGTCTCAAATTTAGAAAACCAACTTATGCTTGCTTAAGGGGAAAGGTGAGTTGGGGTGCTGCATAAAACCAGAGATTGAAATGAGCACAGATAAAGTTCCTTAAGCCAAATATGGAATAGACAAGAGCTACTCCTTGCTCAACGAAATGGACTCAACACCCCATATTAAACACCTAAGAATGTACCTGACTAGTAAGTATCTTAAAACCTATGGATTGCTATGTCTCCGAAAGAGAATCAAGCGTGTGTACAGGGGCATAAACACAGCAGTGATAGGATTGGATATGTTCGGTGAGCAAATGAGGACCGTTTGAAATCATATTGCATGGTACCCATTCCACGGGTCTCAACTCTCCAGGTTTAAGGGATTCTTCCTTCAGCTAAAACATGCATGTGGAACCAAGAGTATGATCAACCATGTGATGGGGAGACGTGTTCAAATATGTCTCCGTTCCCGTCCCCTGGTACTTGGGTGCAACATTCCAGACGCTTTACTAACACTCTCCCGACTTGGAGAGTCAGTGCCTTTAACCTCCTGTTTGGCCCAGTTTGCAATTTCTGTGGAAAATGAACAGGAATTGGGAGAACCAATGAGAGACTAGCTGGAGGTGTCTGCACGGGCAAATTTAACTCTCATTTCCCACCAGGAAGAGGAATTAACCAAAGGCTCAGCGTGCCATGCCGGAACGACTCTAGGGCCTCAAGCAATCCTGCGGTGTTGCGGCCAGCTCACAAGAAAGCGAGTTGAAGAAAGGAGCTCAGGGGCACTGTCATTCACAAACCTGCAGAGTTATAAATGACAGCTATCGTCCAAAAATATATTGAAGTAAGGCTGCCAAGAGGACTTGAAAGCGGGGCAGAATTGCAGGAAACCGATTTCAGGAGGTAGACTGGAATTGCATGTAAAGCATAGGAAAAGAGGCAGAACGTCCACAATGATGCACTTGGCCAAAAAGGGCGTATGCGTTTTTTCCTGAATATATTCAGGAAAAAATGCATACGCCCTTTTTGGCCAACCAAGCAAGCTTGCAAAGGAAATCTGCACTACAATGAAGTCTCACTGCCCCCCGGTCAAAAGGGCCATCTGAAAAAAGTGTAAAATCCAGAAAGGCAGGACAGGCCATGGAGAACTGGGAGCCTTGTTATGCTGATGGTCGGGATGTAAATTGCCAACAGCCACTCTGGAGAAGTGTATGGTGTTTCCTGAAACATCTAAAAAACAAAGCAACAGAGCCTAGGGCACTTCCACTTATGGTCCTATAGCTTAGGGAAATTAAAATCAAAAAGACACAGCCACCCCAAAGTTTGGGACGGCTCTGTTTACAAGAACCTCGTTTACGGTACAAGTTCAATATTGCAGAAAGCGAAAAATGGATAAAGAAGTTGTGGTACTTACGTACAATGCAATATCACTCAGCAATGAAATCTATGTCATCAGGCCCGTAGCAGCATAATGAGTGGATTCAGGTACGATGATTCTAAGTGAAATAAGTCACACAGAAAAAGAAACATCATAAGATATCACTACTACACGGAATGTAAACTTGGCTACACAGGAACTGAATTACAAAACAGAACAGGGTCTCAAATGTAGAAAACCAACTTATGCTTGCTTAAGGGGAAAGGTGAGTTGGGGTGCTGCATAAAACCAGAGATTGAAATTAGCACAGATACCGTTCCATAAGCCAAATATGTAATAGACAAGAGCTACTCCTTGCTCAATGAAGTGGACTCAACACCCCATATTAAATGCCTAAGAATATACCTGACTAGTAAGAATCTTAAAACCTATGGATTTATATGTCTCCGAAAGAGAATCAAGCGTGTGTACAGCGGCATAAACGCAGCAGTGATAGGATTGGTGAGGATCGGTGAGCAAATGCAGACCCTTTGAAGTCACATTGCATGGTACCCATTCCATGGGTCTCAACTCTCCAGGTTTAAGGGATTCTTCCTTCAGCTAAAACATGCATGTGGAACCCAGCCTATGATCCACCGTGAGATTGGGAAACGTGTTCAAAGGTGTCTCAGTTTTCGTCCCCTGTTACTCGGGTGCAACATTCCAGACGCTTTACTAACACTCTGCCCACTTGGAGAGTCAGTGCCTTTAACCTCCTGTTTGGCCCAGTTTGCAATTTCTGCGGAAAATGAACAGGAATAGGGAGAACCAATGAGAGACTAGCTGGAGGTGTCTGGACGGGCAAATTTAACTCTCATTTCCCACCAGGAAGGGGAATTAACCAAAGGCTCAGAGTGCAGTGCCGGAACCACACTAGGGCCTGAAGCAATGCTGCGGTGTTGCGGACAGCTCACAAGAAAGCGAGTTGAAGAAAGGAGCTCAGGGGCACTGTCATTCACAAACCTGCAGAGTTATAAATGACAGCTATCGTCCAAAAATATTTTGAAGTAAGGCTGCCAAGAGGACTTGAAAGCGGGGCAGAACTGCAGGAAACCGATTTCAGGAGGTAGACTGGAATTGCATGTAAAGCATAGGAAAAGAGGCAGAACGTCCACAATGATGCACTTGGCCAAAAAGGGCGTATGCGTTTTTTCCTGAATATATTCAGGAAAAAACGCATACGCCCTTTTTGGCCAACCAAGCAAGCTTGCAAAGGAAATCTGCACTACAATGAAGTCTCACTGCCCCCCCGGTCAAAAGGGCCATCTGAAAAAAGTGTAAAATCCAGAAAGGCAGGACAGGCCATGGAGAACTGGGAGCCTTGTTATGCTGATGGGCGGGATGTAAATTGCCAACAGCCACTCTGGAGAAGTGTATGGCGTTTCCTGAAACATCTACAAAACAAAGCAACAGAGCCTAGGGCACTTCCACTTACGGTCCTATAGCTTAGGGAAATTAAAATCAAAAAGACACAGCCACCCCAAAGTTTGGGACGGCTCTGTTTACAAGAACCTCCTTTACAGTACAAGTTCAATATCGCAGAAAGCGAAAAATGGATAAAGAAGTTGTGGTACTTACGTACAATGCAATATCACTCAGCAATGAAATCTATGTCATCAGGCCCGTAGCAGCATAATGAGTGGATTCAGGTACGATGATTCTAAGTGAAATAAGTCACACAGAAAAAGAAACATCATAAGATATCACTACTACACGGAATGTAAACTTGGCTACACAGGAACTGAATTACAAAACAGAACAGGGTCTCAAATGTAGAAAACCAACTTATGCTTGCTTAAGGGGAAAGGTGAGTTGGGGTGCTGCATAAAACCAGAGAATGAAATTAGCACAGATACCGTTCCATAAGCCAAATATGTAATAGACAAGAGCTACTCCTTGCTCAACGAAGTGGACTGAACACCACATATTAAACGCCTAAGAATATACCTGACTTGTAAGAATCTTAAAACCTATGGATTTATATGTCTCCGAAAGAGAATCAAGCGTGTGTACAGCGGCATAAACGCAGCAGTGATAGGATTGGTGAGGATCGGTGAGCAAATGCAGACCCTTTGAAGTCATATTGCATGGTACCCATTCCATGGGTCTCAACTCTCCAGGTTTAAGGGATTCTTCCTTCAGCTAAAACATGCATGTGGAACCCAGAGTATGATCCACCATGTGATTGGGAAACGTGTTCAAAGGTGTCTCAGTTTTCGTCCCCTGGTACTCGGGTTCAACATTCCAGACGCTTCACTAACACTCTCCCCACTTGGAGAGTCAGTGCCTTTAACCTCCTGTTTGGCCCAGTTTGCAATTTCTGCGGAAAATGAACAGGAATAGGGAGAACCAATGAGAGACTAGCTGGAGGTGTCTGCACGGGCAAATTTAACTCTCATTGCCCACTCGGAAGAGGAATTAACCAAAGGCTCAGCGTGCCATGCCGGAACCACACTAGGGCCTGAAACAATCCTGCGGTGTTGCGGCCAGCTCACAAGAAAGCGAGTTGAAGAAAGGAGCTCAGGGGCACTGTCATTCACAAACCTCCAGAGTTATAAATGACAGCTATCGTCCAAAAATATTTTGAAGTAAGGCTGCCAAGAGGACTTGAAAGCGGGGCAGAACTGCAGGAAACCGATTTCAGGAGGTAGACTGGAATTGCATGTAAAGCATAGGAAAAGAGGCAGAACGTCCACAATGATGCACTTGGCCAAAAAGGGAGTATGCGTTTTTTCCTGAATATATTCAGGAAAAAACGCATACGCCCTTTTCGGCCAACCAAGCAAGCTTGCAAAGGAAATCTGCACTACAATGAAGTCTCACTGCCCCCCGGTCAAAAGGGCCATCTGAAAAAAGTGTAAAATCCAGAAAGGCAGAACAGGCCATGGAGACGTGGGAGCCTTGTTATGCTGATGAGTGGGAGGTAAATTGCCAACAGCCACTCTGGAGAAGTGTATGGTGTTTCCTGAAACATCTAAAAAACAAAGCAACAGAGCCTAGGGCACTTCCGCTTATGGTTCTATAGATTAGGGAAATTAAAATCAAAAAGACACAGCCACCCCAATGTTTGGGACGCCTCTGTTTACAAGAACCTCGTTTACGGTACAAGTTCAATATCACAGAAAGCGAAAAATGGATAAAGAAGTTGTGGTACTTATGTACAATGCAATATCACTCAGCAATGAAATCTATGACATCAGGCCCGTAGCAGCATAATGAGTGGATTCAGGTACGATGATTCTAAGTGAAATAAGTCACACAGAAAAAGAAACATCATAAGATATCACTACTACACGGAATGTAAACTTGGCTACACAGGAACTGAATTACAAAACAGAACAGGGTCTCAAATGTAGAAAACCAACTTATGCTTGCTTAAGGGGAAAGGTGAGTTGGGGTGCTGCATAAAACCAGAGAATGAAATTAGCACAGATACCGTTCCATAAGCCAAATATGTAATAGACAAGAGCTACTCCTTGCTCAACGAAGTGGACTCAACACCCCATATTAAACGCCTAAGAATATACCTGACTTGTAAGAATCTTAAAACCTATGGATTTATATGTCTCCGAAAGAGAATCAAGCGTGTGTACAGCGGCATAAACGCAGCAGTGATAGGATTGGTGAGGATCGGTGAGCAAATGCAGACCCTTTGAAGTCATATTGCATGGTACCCATTCCATGGGTCTCAACTCTCCAGGTTTAAGGGATTCTTCCTTCAGCTAAAATATGCATGTGGAACCCAGAGTATGATCCACGTATGATCAGGAAACGTGTTCAAATGTGACTCAGTTTTCGTCCCCCAGTACTAGGGTGCAACATTCCAGACGCATTACTAACAGTCTCCCCACTTGGAGAGTCAGTCCCTTTAACCTCCTGTTTGTCCCAGTTTGCAATTTCTGAGGAAAATGAACAGGAATAGGGAGAACCAATGAGAGACTAGCTGGAGGTGTCTGGACGGGCAAATTTAACTCTCATTTCCCACCAGGAAGAGGAATTAACCAAAGGCTCAGCGTGCCGTGCCGGAACCACACTAGGGCCTGAAACAATCCTGCGGTGTTGCGGCCAGCTCACAAGAAAGCGAGTTGAAGAAAGGAGCTCAGGGGCACTGTCATTCACAAACCTGCAGAGTTATAAATGACAGCTATCGTCCAAAAATATATTGAAGTAAGGCTGCCAAGAGGACTTGAAAGCGGGGCAGAATTGCAGGAAACCGATTTCAGGAGGTAGACTGGAATTGCATGTAAAGCATAGGAAAAGAGGCAGAACGTCCACAATGATGCACTTGGCCAAAAAGGGCGTATGCGTTTTTTCCTGAATATATTCAGGAAAAAACGCATACGCCCTTTTTGGCCAACCAAGCAAGCTTGCAAAGGAAATCTGCACTACAATGAAGTCTCACTGCCCCCCGGTCAAAAGGGCCATCTGAAAAAAGTGTAAAATCCAGAAAGGCAGGACAGGCCATGGAGAACTGGGAGCCTTGTTTTGCTGATGGGAGGGATGTAAATTGCCTACAGCCACTCTGGAGAAGTGTATGGTGTTTCCTGAAACATCTACAAAACAAAGCAACAGAGCCTAGGGCACTTCCACTTATGGTCCTATAGCTTAGGGAAATTAAAATCAAAAAGACACAGCCACCCCAAAGTTTGGGACGCCTCTGTTTACAAGAACCTCGTTTACAGTACAAGTTCAATATCACAGAAAGTGAAAAATGGATAAAGAAGTTGTGGTACTTACGTACAATGCAATATCACTCAGCAATGAAATCTATGTCATCAGGCCCGTAGCAGCATGACGAGTGGATTCAGGTACGATGATTCTAAGTGAAATAAGTCACAGAGAAAAAGAAACATCATAAGATATCACTACTACACGGAATGTAAACTTGGCTACACAGGAACTGAATTACAAAACAGAACAGGGTCTCAAATGTAGAAAACCAACTTATGCTTCCTTAAGGGGAAAGGTGAGTTGGGGTGCTGCATAAAACCAGAGATTGAAATTAGCACAGATACCGTTCCATAAGCCAAATATGTAATAGACAAGAGCTACTCCTTGCTCAACGAAGTGGACTCAACACACCATATTAAACGCCTAAGAATATACCTGACTAGTAAGAATCTTAAAACCTATGGATTTATATGTCTCCGAAAGAGAATCAAGCGTGTGTACAGCGGCATAAACGCAGCAGTGATAGGATTGGTGAGGATCGGTGAGCAAATGCAGACACTTTGAAGTCATATTGCATGGTACCCATTCCATGGGTCTCAACTCTCCAGGTTTAAGGGATTCTTCCTTCAGCTAAAACATGCATGTAGAACCCAGACTATGATCCACCGTGTGATTGGGAAACGTGTTCAAAGGTGTCTCAGTTTTTGTCCCCTGTTACTCGGGTGCAACATTCCAGACGCATTACTAACACTCTCCCCACTTGGAGAGTCAGTCCCTTTAACCTCCTGTTTGTCCCAGTTTGCAATTTCTGCGGAAAATGAACAGGAATAGGGAGAACTAATGAGAGACTAGCTGGAGGTGTCTGGACGGGCAAATTTAACTCTCATTTCCCACCAGGAAGAGGAATTAACCAAAGGCTCAGCGTGCCGTGCCGGAACCACACTAGGGCCTGAAACAATCCTGCGGTGTTGCGGCCAGCTCACAAGAAAGCGAGTTGAAGAAAGGAGCTCAGGGGCACTGTCATTCACAAACCTGCAGAGTTATAAATGACAGCTATCGTCCAAAAATATATTGAAGTAAGGCTGCCAAGAGGACTTGAAAGCGGGGCAGAATTGCAGGAAACCGATTTCAGGAGGTAGACTGGAATTGCATGTAAAGCATAGGAAAAGAGGCAGAACGTCCACAATGATGCACTTGGCCAAAAAGGGCGTATGCGTTTTTTCCTGAATATATTCAGGAAAAAACGCATACGCCCTTTTTGGCCAACCAAGCAAGCTTGCAAAGGAAATCTGCACTACAATGAAGTCTCACTGCCCCCCGGTCAAAAGGGCCATCTGAAAAAAGTGTAAAATCCAGAAAGGCAGGACAGGCCATGGAGAACTGGGAGCCTTGTTTTGCTGATGGGAGGGATGTAAATTGCCTACAGCCACTCTGGAGAAGTGTATGGTGTTTCCTGAAACATCTACAAAACAAAGCAACAGAGCCTAGGGCACTTCCACTTATGGTCCTATAGCTTAGGGAAATTAAAATCAAAAAGACACAGCCACCCTAAAGTTTGGGACGGCTCTGTTTACAAGAACCTCGTTTACAGTACAAGTTCAATATCACAGAAAGTGAAAAATGGATAAAGAAGTTGTGGTACTTACGTACAATGCAATATCACTCAGCAATGAAATCTATGTCATCAGGCCCGTAGCAGCATGACGAGTGGATTCAGGTACGATGATTCTAAGTGAAATAAGTCACAGAGAAAAAGAAACATCATAAGATATCACTACTACACGGAATGTAAACTTGGCTACACAGGAACTGAATTACAAAACAGAACAGGGTCTCAAATGTAGAAAACCAACTTATGCTTCCTTAAGGGGAAAGGTGAGTTGGGGTGCTGCATAAAACCAGAGATTGAAATTAGCACAGATACCGTTCCATAAGCCAAATATGTAATAGACAAGAGCTACTCCTTGCTCAACGAAGTGGACTCAACACACCATATTAAACGCCTAAGAATATACCTGACTAGTAAGAATCTTAAAACCTATGGATTTATATGTCTCCAAAAGAGAATCAAGCGTGTGTACAGCGGCATAAACGCAGCTGTGATAGGATTGGTGAGGATCGGCGAGCAAATGCAGACCCTTTGAAGTCATATTGCATGGTACCCATTCCATGGGTCTCAACTCTCCAGGTTTAAGGGATTCTTCCTTCAGCTAAAACATGCATGTTGAACCCAGAGTATGATCCACCGTGTGATTGGGAAACGTGTTCAAAGGTGTCTCAGTTTTCGTCCCCTGGTACTCGGGTGCAACATTCCAGACGCTTTACTAACACTCTCCCCACTTGGAGAGTCAGTGCCTTTAACCTCCTGTTTGGCCCAGTTTGCAATTTCTGCGGAAAATGAACAGGAATAGGGAGAACCAATGAGAGACTAGCTGGAGGTGTCTGGACGGGCAAATTTAACTCTCATTTCCCACCAGGAAGGGGAATTAACCAAAGGCTCAGAGTGCAGTGCCGGAACCACACTAGGGCCTGAAGCAATGCTGCGGTGTTGCGGACAGCTCACAAGAAAGCGAGTTGAAGAAAGGAGCTCAGGGGCACTGTCATTCACAAACTTGCAGAGTTATAAATGACAGCTATCGTCCAAAAATATTTTGAAGTAAGGCTGCCAAGAGGACTTGAAAGCGGGGCAGAACTGCAGGAAACCGATTTCAGGAGGTAGACTGGAATTGCATGTAAAGCATAGGAAAAGAGGCAGAACGTCCAGAATGATGCACTTGGCCAAAAAGGGCGTATGCGTTTTTTCCTGAATATATTCAGGAAAAAACGCATACGCCCTTTTTGGCCAACCAAGCAAGCTTGCAAAGGAAATCTGCACTACAATGAAGTCTCACTGCCCCCCCGGTCAAAAGGGCCATCTGAAAAAAGTGTAAAATCCAGAAAGGCAGGACAGGCCATGGAGAACTGGGAGCCTTGTTATGCTGATGGGCGGGATGTAAATTGCCAACAGCCACTCTGGAGAAGTGTATGGCGTTTCCTGAAACATCTACAAAACAAAGCAACAGAGCCTAGGGCACTTCCACTTATGGTCCTATAGCTTAGGGAAATTAAAATCAAAAAGACACAGCCACCCCAAAGTTTGGGACGGCTCTGTTTACAAGAACCTCCTTTACAGTACAAGTTCAATATCGCAGAAAGCGAAAAATGGATAAAGAAGTTGTGGTACTTACGTACAATGCAATATCACTCAGCAATGAAATCTATGTCATCAGGCCCGTAGCAGCATAATGAGTGGATTCAGGTACGATGATTCTAAGTGAAATAAGTCACACAGAAAAAGAAACATCATAAGATATCACTACTTCACGGAATGTAAACTTGGCTACAAAGGAACTGAATTACAAAACACAGCAGGGTCTCAAATGTAGAAAACCAACTTATGCTTGCTTAAGGGGAAAGGTGAGTTGGGGTGCTGCATAAAACCAGAGATTGAAATTAGCACAGATACCGTTCCATAAGCCAAATATGTAATAGACAAGAGCTACTCCTTGCTCAACGAAGTGGACTCAACACCCCATATTAAACGCCTAAGAATATACCTGACTAGTAAGAATCTTAAAACCTATGGATTTATATATCTCCGAAAGAGAATCAAGCGTGTGTACAGCGGCATAAACGCAGCAGTGATAGGATTGGTGAGGATCGGTGAGCAAATGCAGACCCTTTGAAGTCATATTGCATGGTACCCATTCCATGGGTCTCAACTCTCCAGGTTTAAGGGATTCTTCCTTCAGCTAAAACATGCATGTGGAACCCAGAGTATGATCAACCCTGTGATCGGGAGACGTGTTCAAATATGTCTCCATTCTCGTCCCCTGGTACTCGGGTGCAACATTCCAGACGCTTTACTAACACTCTCCCGACTTGGAGAGTCAGTGCCTTTAACCTCCTGTTTGGCCCAGTTTGCAATTTCTGCGGAAGATGAACAGGAATAGGGAGAACGAATGAGAGACTAGCTGGAGGTGTCTGGACGGGCAAATTTAACTCTCATTTCCCACCAGGAAGAGGAATTAACCAAAGGCTCAGTGTGCCGTGCCGGAACCAGATTAGGGCCTGAAGCAATGCTGCGGTGTTGCGGCCAGCTCACAAGAAAGCGAGTTGAAGAAAGGAGCTCTGGGGCACTGTAATTCACAAACCTGCAGAGTTATAAATGTCAGGTATCGTCCAAAAATATACTGAAGTAAGGCTGCCAAGAGGACTTGAAAGCGGGGCAGAATTGCAGGAAACCGATTTCAGGAGGTAGACTGGAATTGCATTTAAAGCATAGGAAAAGAGGCAGAACGTCCACAATGATGCACTTGGCCAAAAAGGGTGTATGCGTTTTTTCCTGAATATATTCAGGAAAAAACGCATACGCCCTTTTTGGCCAACCAAGCAAGCTTGCAAAGGAAATCTGCACTACAATAAGTCTTACTTCCCCCCGGTCAAAAGGGCCATCTGAAAAAAGTGTAAAATCCAGAAAGGCAGGACAGGCCATGGAGAACTGGGAGCCTTGTTATGCTGATGGGCGGGATGTAAATTGCCAACAGCCACTCTGGAGAAGTGTATGGTGTTTCCTGAAACATCTAAAAAACAAAGCAACAGAGCCTAGGGCACTTCCACTTATGGTCCTATAGCTTAGGGAAATGAAAATCAAAAAGACACAGCCACCCCAAAGTTTGGGATGGCTCTGTTTACAAGAACCTCGTTTACGGTACAAGTTCAATATCGCAGAACGTGAAAAATTGTATAAGGAAGTTGTGGTACTTACGTACAATGCAATATCACTCAGCAATGACATCTATGTCATCAGGCCCGTAGCAGCATAATGAGTGGATTCAGGTATGATGATTCTAACTGAAAGAAGTCACACGGAAAAAGAAACATCATAAGATATCACTAATACACGGAATGTAAACTTGGCTACACAGGAATTGGATTACAAACACAACAGGGTCTCAAATTTAGAAAACCAACTTATGCTTGCTTAAGGGGAAAGGTGAGTTGGGGTGCTGCATAAAACCAGAGATTGAAATGAGCACAGATAAAGTTCCTTAAGCCAAATATGGAATAGACAAGAGCTACTCCTTGCTCAACGAAATGGACTCAACACCCCATATTAAACACCTAAGAATGTACCTGACTAGTAAGTATCTTAAAACCTATGGATTGCTATGTCTCCGAAAGAGAATCAAGCGTGTGTACAGGGGCATAAACACAGCAGTGATAGGATTGGATATGTTCGGTGAGCAAATGAGGACCGTTTGAAATCATATTGCATGGTACCCATTCCACGGGTCTCAACTCTCCAGGTTTAAGGGATTCTTCCTTCAGCTAAAACATGCATGTGGAACCAAGAGTATGATCAACCATGTGATGGGGAGACGTGTTCAAATATGTCTCCGTTCCCGTCCCCTGGTACTTGGGTGCAACATTCCAGACGCTTTACTAACACTCTCCCGACTTGGAGAGTCAGTGCCTTTAACCTCCTGTTTGGCCCAGTTTGCAATTTCTGTGGAAAATGAACAGGAATTGGGAGAACCAATGAGAGACTAGCTGGAGGTGTCTGCACGGGCAAATTTAACTCTCATTTCCCACCAGGAAGAGGAATTAACCAAAGGCTCAGCGTGCCATGCCGGAACGACTCTAGGGCCTCAAGCAATCCTGCGGTGTTGCGGCCAGCTCACAAGAAAGCGAGTTGAAGAAAGGAGCTCAGGGGCACTGTCATTCACAAACCTGCAGAGTTATAAATGACAGCTATCGTCCAAAAATATATTGAAGTAAGGCTGCCAAGAGGACTTGAAAGCGGGGCAGAATTGCAGGAAACCGATTTCAGGAGGTAGACTGGAATTGCATGTAAAGCATAGGAAAAGAGGCAGAACGTCCACAATGATGCACTTGGCCAAAAAGGGCGTATGCGTTTTTTCCTGAATATATTCAGGAAAAAATGCATACGCCCTTTATGGCCAACCAAGCAAGCTTGCAAAGGAAATCTGCACTACAATGAAGTCTCACTGCCCCCCGGTCAAAAGGGCCATCTGAAAAAAGTGTAAAATCCAGAAAGGCAGGACAGGCCATGGAGAACTGGGAGCCTTGTTATGCTGATGGTTGGGATGTAAATTGCCAACAGCCACTCTGGAGAAGTGTATGGTGTTTCCTGAAACATCTAAAAAACAAAGCAACAGAGCCTAGGGCACTTCCACTTATGGTCCTATAGCTTAGGGAAATTAAAATCAAAAAGACACAGCCACCCCAAAGTTTGGGACGGCTCTGTTTACAAGAACCTCGTTTACGGTACAAGTTCAATATCGCAGAAAGCGAAAAATGGATAAAGAAGTTTTGGTACTTACGTACAATGCAATATCACTCAGCAATGAAATCTATGTCATCAGGCCCGTAGCAGCATAATGAGTGGATTCAGGTACGATGATTCTAAGTGAAATAAGTCACACAGAAAAAGAAACATCATAAGATATCACTACTACACGGAATGTAAACTTGGCTACACAGGAACTGAATTACAAAACAGAACAGGGTCTCAAATGTAGAAAACCAACTTATGCTTGCTTAAGGGGAAAGGTGAGTTGGGGTGCTGCATAAAACCAGAGATTGAAATTAGCACAGATACCGTTCCATAAGCCAAATATGTAATAGACAAGAGCTACTCCTTGCTCAATGAAGTGGACTCAACACCCCATATTAAATGCCTAAGAATATACCTGACTAGTAAGAATCTTAAAACCTATGGATTTATATGTCTCCGAAAGAGAATCAAGCGTGTGTACAGCGGCATAAACGCAGCAGTGATAGGATTGGTGAGGATCGGTGAGCAAATGCAGACCCTTTGAAGTCATATTGCATGGTACCCATTCCATGGGTCTCAACTCTCCAGGTTTAAGGGATTCTTCCTTCAGCTAAAACATGCATGTGGAACCCAGCCTATGATCCACCGTGTGATTGGGAAACGTGTTCAAAGGTGTCTCAGTTTTCGTCCCCTGTTACTCGGGTGCAACATTCCAGACGCTTTACTAACACTCTGCCCACTTGGAGAGTCAGTGCCTTTAACCTCCTGTTTGGCCCAGTTTGCAATTTCTGCGGAAAATGAACAGGAATAGGGAGAACCAATGAGAGACTAGCTGGAGGTGTCTGGACGGGCAAATTTAACTCTCATTTCCCACCAGGAAGAGGAATTAACCAAAGGCTCAGCGTGCCATGCCGGAACCACACTAGGGCCTGAAACAATCCTGCGGTGTTGCGGCCAGCTCACAAGAAAGCGAGTTGAAGAAAGGAGCTCAGGGGCACTGTCATTCACAAACCTGCAGAGTTATAAATGACAGCTATCGTCCAAAAATATATTGAAGTAAGGCTGCCAAGAGGACTTGAAAGCAGGGCAGAATTGCAGGAAACCGATTTCAGGAGGTAGACTGGAATTGCATGTAAAGCATAGGAAAAGAGGCAGAACGTCCACAATGATGCACTTGGCCAAAAAGGGCGTATGCGTTTTTTCCTGAATATATTCAGGAAAAAACGCATACGCCCTTTTTGGCCAACCAAGCAAGCTTGCAAAGGAAATCTGCACTACAATGAAGTCTCACTGCCCCCCGGTCAAAAGGGCCATCTGAAAAAAGTGTAAAATCCAGAAAGGCAGGACAGGCCATGGAGAACTGGGAGCCTTGTTTTGCTGATGGGAGGGATGTAAATTGCCTACAGCCACTCTGGAGAAGTGTATGGTGTTTCCTGAAACATCTACAAAACAAAGCAACAGAGCCTAGGGCACTTCCACTTATGGTCCTATAGCTTAGGGAAATTAAAATCAAAAAGACACAGCCACCCCAAAGTTTGGGACGGCTCTGTTTACAAGAACCTCGTTTACAGTACAAGTTCAATATCACAGAAAGTGAAAAATGGATAAAGAAGTTGTGGTACTTACGTACAATGCAATATCACTCAGCAATGAAATCTATGTCATCAGGCCCGTAGCAGCATGACGAGTGGATTCAGGTACGATGATTCTAAGTGAAATAAGTCACAGAGAAAAAGAAACATCATAAGATATCACTACTACACGGAATGTAAACTTGGCTACACAGGAACTGAATTACAAAACAGAACAGGGTCTCAAATGTAGAAAACCAACTTATGCTTCCTTAAGGGGAAAGGTGAGTTGGGGTGCTGCATAAAACCAGAGATTGAAATTAGCACAGATACCGTTCCATAAGCCAAATATGTAATAGACAAGAGCTACTCCTTGCTCAACGAAGTGGACTCAACACACCATATTAAACGCCTAAGAATATACCTGACTAGTAAGAATCTTAAAACCTATGGATTTATATGTCTCCGAAAGAGAATCAAGCGTCTGTACAGCGGCATAAACGCAGCTGTGATAGGATTGGTGAGGATCGGCGAGCAAATGCAGACCCTTTGAAGTCATATTGCATGGTACCCATTCCATGGGTCTCAACTCTCCAGGTTTAAGGGATTCTTCATTCAGCTAAAACATGCATGTGGAACCCAGAGTATGATCCACCGTGTGATTGGGAAATGTGTTCAAAGGTGTCTCAGTTTTCGTCCCCTGGTACTCGGGTGCAACATTCCAGACGCTTTACTAACACTCTCCCCACTTGGAGAGTCAGTGCCTTTAACCTCCTGTTTAGCCCAGTTTGCAATTTCTGCGGAAAATGAACAGGAATAGGGAGAACCAATGAGAGACTAGCTGGAGGTGTCTGGACGGGCAAATTTAACTCTCATTTCCCACCAGGAAGGGGAATTAACCAAAGGCTCAGAGTGCAGTGCCGGAACCACACTAGGGCCTGAAGCAATGCTGCGGTGTTGCGGACAGCTCACAAGAAAGCGAGTTGAAGAAAGGAGCTCAGGGGCACTGTCATTCACAAACCTGCAGAGTTATAAATGACAGCTATCGTCCAAAAATATTTTGAAGTAAGGCTGCCAAGAGGACTTGAAAGCGGGGCAGAACTGCAGGAAACCGATTTCAGGAGGTAGACTGGAATTGCATGTAAAGCATAGGAAAAGAGGCAGAACGTCCACAATGATGCACTTGGCCAAAAAGGGCGTATGCGTTTTTTCCTGAATATATTCAGGAAAAAACGCATACGCCCTTTTTGGCCAACCAAGCAAGCTTGCAAAGGAAATCTGCACTACAATGAAGTCTCACTGCCCCCCCGGTCAAAAGGGCCATCTGAAAAAAGTGTAAAATCCAGAAAGGCAGGACAGGCCATGGAGAACTGGGAGCCTTGTTATGCTGATGGGCGGGATGTAAATTGCCAACAGCCACTCTGGAGAAGTGTATGGCGTTTCCTGAAACATCTACAAAACAAAGCAACAGAGCCTAGGGCACTTCCACTTACGGTCCTATAGCTTAGGGAAATTAAAATCAAAAAGACACAGCCACCCCAAAGTTTGGGACGGCTCTGTTTACAAGAACCTCCTTTACAGTACAAGTTCAATATCGCAGAAAGCGAAAAATGGATAAAGAAGTTGTGGTACTTACGTACAATGCAATATCACTCAGCAATGAAATCTATGTCATCAGGCCCGTAGCAGCATAATGAGTGGATTCAGGTACGATGATTCTAAGTGAAATAAGTCACACAGAAAAAGAAACATCATAAGATATCACTACTACACGGAATGTAAACTTGGCTACACAGGAACTGAATTACAAAACAGAACAGGGTCTCAAATGTAGAAAACCAACTTATGCTTGCTTAAGGGGAAAGGTGAGTTGGGGTGCTGCATAAAACCAGAGAATGAAATTAGCACAGATACCGTTCCATAAGCCAAATATGTAATAGACAAGAGCTACTCCTTGCTCAACGAAGTGGACTGAACACCACATATTAAACGCCTAAGAATATACCTGACTTGTAAGAATCTTAAAACCTATGGATTTATATGTCTCCGAAAGAGAATCAAGCGTGTGTACAGCGGCATAAACGCAGCAGTGATAGGATTGGTGAGGATCGGTGAGCAAATGCAGACCCTTTGAAGTCATATTGCATGGTACCCATTCCATGGGTCTCAACTCTCCAGGTTTAAGGGATTCTTCCTTCAGCTAAAACATGCATGTGGAACCCAGAGTATGATCCACCATGTGATTGGGAAACGTGTTCAAAGGTGTCTCAGTTTTCGTCCCCTGGTACTCGGGTTCAACATTCCAGACGCTTCACTAACACTCTCCCCACTTGGAGAGTCAGTGCCTTTAACCTCCTGTTTGGCCCAGTTTGCAATTTCTGCGGAAAATGAACAGGAATAGGGAGAACCAATGAGAGACTAGCTGGAGGTGTCTGCACGGGCAAATTTAACTCTCATTGCCCACTCGGAAGAGGAATTAACCAAAGGCTCAGCGTGCCATGCCGGAACCACACTAGGGCCTGAAACAATCCTGCGGTGTTGCGGCCAGCTCACAAGAAAGCGAGTTGAAGAAAGGAGCTCAGGGGCACTGTCATTCACAAACCTCCAGAGTTATAAATGACAGCTATCGTCCAAAAATATTTTGAAGTAAGGCTGCCAAGAGGACTTGAAAGCGGGGCAGAACTGCAGGAAACCGATTTCAGGAGGTAGACTGGAATTGCATGTAAAGCATAGGAAAAGAGGCAGAACGTCCACAATGATGCACTTGGCCAAAAAGGGAGTATGCGTTTTTTCCTGAATATATTCAGGAAAAAACGCATACGCCCTTTTCGGCCAACCAAGCAAGCTTGCAAAGGAAATCTGCACTACAATGAAGTCTCACTGCCCCCCGGTCAAAAGGGCCATCTGAAAAAAGTGTAAAATCCAGAAAGGCAGAACAGGCCATGGAGACGTGGGAGCCTTGTTATGCTGATGAGTGGGAGGTAAATTGCCAACAGCCACTCTGGAGAAGTGTATGGTGTTTCCTGAAACATCTAAAAAACAAAGCAACAGAGCCTAGGGCACTTCCGCTTATGGTTCTATAGATTAGGGAAATTAAAATCAAAAAGACACAGCCACCCCAATGTTTGGGACGCCTCTGTTTACAAGAACCTCGTTTACGGTACAAGTTCAATATCACAGAAAGCGAAAAATGGATAAAGAAGTTGTGGTACTTATGTACAATGCAATATCACTCAGCAATGAAATCTATGACATCAGGCCCGTAGCAGCATAATGAGTGGATTCAGGTACGATGATTCTAAGTGAAATAAGTCACACAGAAAAAGAAACATCATAAGATATCACTACTACACGGAATGTAAACTTGGCTACACAGGAACTGAATTACAAAACAGAACAGGGTCTCAAATGTAGAAAACCAACTTATGCTTGCTTAAGGGGAAAGGTGAGTTGGGGTGCTGCATAAAACCAGAGAATGAAATTAGCACAGATACCGTTCCATAAGCCAAATATGTAATAGACAAGAGCTACTCCTTGCTCAACGAAGTGGACTCAACACCCCATATTAAACGCCTAAGAATATACCTGACTTGTAAGAATCTTAAAACCTATGGATTTATATGTCTCCGAAAGAGAATCAAGCGTGTGTACAGCGGCATAAACGCAGCAGTGATAGGATTGGTGAGGATCGGTGAGCAAATGCAGACCCTTTGAAGTCATATTGCATGGTACCCATTCCATGGGTCTCAACTCTCCAGGTTTAAGGGATTCTTCCTTCAGCTAAAATATGCATGTGGAACCCAGAGTATGATCCACGTATGATCAGGAAACGTGTTCAAATGTGACTCAGTTTTCGTCCCCCAGTACTAGGGTGCAACATTCCAGACGCATTACTAACAGTCTCCCCACTTGGAGAGTCAGTCCCTTTAACCTCCTGTTTGTCCCAGTTTGCAATTTCTGAGGAAAATGAACAGGAATAGGGAGAACCAATGAGAGACTAGCTGGAGGTGTCTGGACGGGCAAATTTAACTCTCATTTCCCACCAGGAAGAGGAATTAACCAAAGGCTCAGCGTGCCGTGCCGGAACCACACTAGGGCCTGAAACAATCCTGCGGTGTTGCGGCCAGCTCACAAGAAAGCGAGTTGAAGAAAGGAGCTCAGGGGCACTGTCATTCACAAACCTGCAGAGTTATAAATGACAGCTATCGTCCAAAAATATATTGAAGTAAGGCTGCCAAGAGGACTTGAAAGCGGGGCAGAATTGCAGGAAACCGATTTCAGGAGGTAGACTGGAATTGCATGTAAAGCATAGGAAAAGAGGCAGAACGTCCACAATGATGCACTTGGCCAAAAAGGGCGTATGCGTTTTTTCCTGAATATATTCAGGAAAAAACGCATACGCCCTTTTTGGCCAACCAAGCAAGCTTGCAAAGGAAATCTGCACTACAATGAAGTCTCACTGCCCCCCGGTCAAAAGGGCCATCTGAAAAAAGTGTAAAATCCAGAAAGGCAGGACAGGCCATGGAGAACTGGGAGCCTTGTTTTGCTGATGGGAGGGATGTAAATTGCCTACAGCCACTCTGGAGAAGTGTATGGTGTTTCCTGAAACATCTACAAAACAAAGCAACAGAGCCTAGGGCACTTCCACTTATGGTCCTATAGCT
This sequence comes from Grampus griseus, assembly GCF_964374135.1. Lineage (NCBI taxonomy): Eukaryota > Metazoa > Chordata > Mammalia > Artiodactyla > Delphinidae > Grampus > Grampus griseus. The sequence goes on from NW_028133034.1 coordinate 236,039, forward strand.
TAGGGAAATTAAAATCAAAAAGACACAGCCACCCCAAAGTTTGGGACGCCTCTGTTTACAAGAACCTCGTTTACAGTACAAGTTCAATATCACAGAAAGTGAAAAATGGATAAAGAAGTTGTGGTACTTACGTACAATGCAATATCACTCAGCAATGAAATCTATGTCATCAGGCCCGTAGCAGCATGACGAGTGGATTCAGGTACGATGATTCTAAGTGAAATAAGTCACAGAGAAAAAGAAACATCATAAGATATCACTACTACACGGAATGTAAACTTGGCTACACAGGAACTGAATTACAAAACAGAACAGGGTCTCAAATGTAGAAAACCAACTTATGCTTCCTTAAGGGGAAAGGTGAGTTGGGGTGCTGCATAAAACCAGAGATTGAAATTAGCACAGATACCGTTCCATAAGCCAAATATGTAATAGACAAGAGCTACTCCTTGCTCAACGAAGTGGACTCAACACACCATATTAAACGCCTAAGAATATACCTGACTAGTAAGAATCTTAAAACCTATGGATTTATATGTCTCCGAAAGAGAATCAAGCGTGTGTACAGGGGCATAAACGCAGCAGTGATAGGATTGGAGAGGTTTGGTGAGCAAATGAAGACCCTTTGAAGTCATATTGCATGGTACCCATTCCAAGGGTCTCAACTCTCCAGGTTTCAGGGATTCTTCCTTCAGCTAAAACATGCATGTGGAACCCTGAGTATGATCCACCATGTGATCGGGAGACGTGTTCAAATATGTCTCAGTTTTCGTCCCCTGGTCCTCGGGTGCAACATTCCAGACGCTTTACTAACACTCTCCCGACTTGGAGAGTCAGTGCCTTTAACCTCCTGTTTGGCCCAGTTTGCAATTTCTGCGGAAGATGAACCGGAATAGGGAGAACCAATGAGAGACTAGCTGGAGGTGTCTGGACGGGCAAATTTAACTCTCATTTCCCACCAGGAAGAGGAATTAACCAAAGGCTCTGCGTGCCGTGCCGGAACAAGATCAGGGCCTAAAACAATCCTGCGGTGTTGCGCCCAGCTCACAAGAAAGCGAGTTGAAGAAAGGAGCTCAGGGACACTGTAATTCACAAACCTGCAGAGTTATAAATGAGAGTATTCGTCCAAAAATATACTGAAGTAAGGCTGCCAAGAGGACTTGAAAGCGGGGCAGAATTGCAGGAAACCGATTTCAGGAGGTAGACTGGAATTGCATTGAAAGCATAGGAAAAGAGGCAGAACGTCCACAATGATGCACTTGGCCAAAAAGGGCGTATGCGTTTTTTCCTGAATATATTCAGGAAAAAACGCATACGCCCTTTTTGGCCAACCAAGCAAGCTTGCAAAGGAAATCTGCACTACAATGAAGTCTCACTTCCCCCCGGTCAAAAGGGCCATCTGAAAAAAGTGTAAAATCCAGAAAGGCAGGACAGGCCATGGAGAACTGGGAGCCCTGTTATGCTGATGGGTGGGATGTAAATTGCCAACAGACACTCGGGAGAAGTGTATGGTGTTTCTTGAAACATCTAAAAACACAAAGGAACGGAGCCTAGGGCACTTCCACTTATGGACCTATAGCTTAGGGAAATTAAAATCAAAAAGACACAGCCACCCCAAAGTTTGGAACAGCTCTGTTTAAAAGAACCTCGTTTACGGTACAAGTTCAATATCGCAGGAAGTGAAAAATGGATAAAGAAGTTGTGGTACTTACGTACAATGAAATATCACTCAGCAATGAAATCTATGTCATCAGGCCCGTAGCAGCATGATGAGTGGATTCAGGTATGATGATACTAACTGAAATAAGTCACACAGAAAAAGAAACATCATAAGATATCACTAATACACGGAATGTAAACTTGGCTACACAGGAACTGAATTACAAAACAGAACAGGGTCTCAAATTTAGAAAACCATCTTATGCTTGCTTAAGGGGAAAGGTGAGTTGGGGTGCTGCATAAAACCAGAGATTGAAATGAGCACAGATAAAGTTCCTTAAGCCAAATATGTAATAGACAAGAGCTACTCCTTGCTCAACGAAATGGACTTAACACCCCATATGAAAGCCCTAAGAATGTACCTGAGTACTAAGTATCTTAAAACCTATGGATTGCTATGTCTCCGAAAGAGAATCAAGCGTGTGTACAGGGGCATAAATGCAGCAGTGATAGGATTGGAGAGGTTCGGTGAGCAAATGAAGACCCTTTGAAGTCATATTGCATGGTACCCATTCCACGGGTCTCAACTCTCCAGGTTTCAGGGATTCTTCCTTCAGCTAAAACATGTATGTGGAACCCAGAGTATGATCAACTGTGTGATCGGGAGACGTGTTCAAATATGTCTCAGTTTTCGTCCCCTGGTACTTGGGTGCAACATTCCAGACGCTTTACTAACACTCTCCCGACTTGGAGAGTCAGTGCCTTTAACCTCCTGTTTGGCCCAGTTTGCAATTTCTGTGGAAGATGAACAGGAATAGGGAGAACCAATGAGAGACTAGCTGGAGGTGTCTGGACGGGCAAATTTAACTCTCATTTCCCACCAGGAATAGGAATTAACCAAAGGATCAGCGTGCCGTGCCGGAACCAGATTAGGGCCTGAAGCAATCCTGCAGTGTTGCGGCCAGCTAACAAGAAAGGGAGTTGAAGAAAGGAGCTCAGGGGCACTGTAATTCACAAACCTAAAGAGTTATAAATGACAGCTATCGTCCAAAAATATACTAAAGTAAGGCTGCCAAGAGGACTTGAAAGTGGGGCAGAATGGCAGGAAACCGATTTCAGGAGGTAGACTGGAATTGCATTGAAAGCATAGGAAAAGAGGCAGAACGTCCACAATGATGCACTTGGCCAAAACGAGCGTATGCGTTTATTCCTGATTCAGCAAAAAACGCATACGCGCTTTTTGGCCAACTAAGCAAGCTTGCAAAGTAAATCTGCACTACAATGAAGTCTCACTTCCCCCCGGTCAAAAGGGCCATCTGAAAAAAGTGTAAAATCCAGAAAGGCAGGACAGGCCATGGAGAACTGGGAGCCTTGTTATGCTGATGGGCGGGATGTAAATTGCCAACAGACACTCGGGAGAAGTGTATGGTGTTTCCTGAAACATCTAAAACACAAAGCAACAGAGCCTAGGGCACTTCCACTTATGGTCCTATAGCATAGGGAAATTAAAATCAAAAAGACACAGCCACCCCAAAGTTTGGGACGCCTCTGTTTACAAGAACCTCGTTTACTGTACAAGTTCAATATCACAGAAAGTGAAAAAGAGATAAAGAGTTTGTGGTACATACGTACAATGTAATATCACTCAGCAATGAGATCTATGTCATCAGGCCTGTAGCAGCATCATGAGTGGATTCAGGTATGATGATTCTAACTGAAATAAGTCACACAGAAAAAGAAACATCATAATATATCACTAATACAGGGAATGTAATCTTGGCTACACAGGAACTGAATTACAAAACAGAACAGGGACTCAAATTTAGAAAACCAACTTATGCTTGCTTAAGGGGAAAGGTGAGTTGGGGTGCTGCATAAAACCAGAGATTGAAATGAGCACAGATAAAGTTCCTTAAGCCAAATATGTAATAGACAAGATCTATTCCTTGCTCAACGAAATGGACTCAACACCCCATATTAAACGCCTAAGAATGTACCTGACTAGTAAGTATCTGAAAACCTATGGATTGCTATGTCTCCGAAAGAGAATCAAGCGTGTGTTCAGGGGCATAACAGCAGCAGTGATAGGATTGGAGAGGTTCGGTGAGCAAAAGAAGACCCTTTGAAGTCATATTGCATGGTACCTTTCCACGGGTCTCAACTCTCCAGGTTTCAGGGATTCTTCCTTCAGCTAAAACATGCATGTGGAACCCAGAGTATGATCCACCGTGCGATCGGGAGACATGTTCAAATATGTCTCAGTTTCCATCCCAAGGTACTCGCGTGCAACATTCCAGACGCTTTACTAACACTCTCCCGACTTGGAGAGTCAGTGCCTTTAACCTCCTGTTTGGCCCAGTTTGCAATTTCTGCGGAAGATGAACAGGAATAGGGAGAACCAATGAGAGACTAGCTGGAGGTGTCTGGACGGGCAAATTTAACTCTCATTTCCCACGAGGAAGAGGAAATAACCAAAGGCTCAGCGTGCCGTGCCGGAACAAGATTAGGGCCTGAAGCAATCCTGCGGTGTTGTGGCCAGCTCACAAGAAAGCGAGTTGAAGAAAGGAGCTCAAGGGCACTGTAATTCACAAACCTGCAGAGTTATAAATGACAGCTATCGTCCAAAAATATACTGAAGTAAGGCTGCTAAGAGGACTTGAAAGCGGGGCAGAATTACAGGAAACCGATTTCAGGAGGTAGACTGGAATTGCATTGAAAGCATAGGAAAAGATGCAGAAAGTCCACAATGATGCACTTGGCCAAAAAAGACGTATGCGTTTTTTCCTGAATATATTCAGGAAAAAACGAATATGCCCTTTTTGGCCAACCAAGCAAGCTTGCAAAGGAAATCTGCACTACAATGAAGTCTCACTTCCACCCGGTCAAAAGGGCCATCTGAAAAAAGTGTAAAATCCAGAAAGGCAGGACAGGCCATGGAGAACTGGGAGCCTTGTTATGCTGATGGGCGGGATGAAAATTGCCAACAGCCACTCGGGAAAAGTGTATGGTGTTTCCTGAAACATCTAAAACACAAAGCAACAGAGCCTAGGGCACTTCCACTTATGGTCCTATAGCTTAGGGAAATTAAAATCAAAAAGACACAGCCACCCCAAAGTTTGGGACGGCTCTGTTTACAAGAACCTCATTTACGGTATAAGTTCAATATTGCAAAGAGCGAAAAATTGATAAAGAATTTGTGGTACTTACGTACAATGCAATATCACTCAGCAATGAAATCTATGTCATCAGGCCCATAACAGCATAATGAGTGGATTCAGGTATGATGATTCTAACTGAAATAAGTCACACAGAAAAAGAAACATCATAAGATATCACTAATACACGGAATGTAAACTTGGCTACACAGGAACTGAATTACAAAACAGAACAGGGTCTCAAATTTAGAAAACCATCTTATGCTTGCTTAAGAGGAAAGGTGAGTTGGGGTGCTGCATAAAACCAGAGATTGAAATGAGCACAGATAAAGCTCCTTAAGCCAAATATGTAATAGACAAGAGCTACTCCTTTCTCAAGGAAATGGACTCAACACCCTATATTAAACGCCTAAGAATGTACCTGACTAGTAAGTATCTTAAAACCTATGGATTGCTATGTCTCTGAAAGAGAATCAAGCGTGTGTACAGGGGCATAAACGCAGCAGTGATAGGATTGGAGAGGTTCGGTGAGCAAATGAAGACCCTTTGAAGTCATATTGCATGGTACCCATTCCACGGGTCTCAACTCTCCAGGTTTCAGGGATTCTTCCTTCAGCTAAAACATGCATGTGGAACCCAGAGTATGATCAACTGTGTGATCGGGAGACATGTTCAAATATGTCTCAGTTTTCGTCCCCTGGTACTCGGGTGCAACATTCCAGACGCTTTACTAACACTCTCCCGACTTGGAGAGTCAGTGCCTTTAACCTCCTGTTTGGCCCAGTTTGCAATTTCTGTGGAAGATGAACAGGAATAGGGAGAACCAATGAGAGACTAGCTGGAGGTGTCTGGTCAGGCAAATTTAACTCTCATTTCCCACCAGGAAGAGGAATTAACCAAAGGCTCAGCATGCCGTGCCGGAACCAAATTAGGGCCTGAAGCAATCCTGCAGTGTTGCGGCCAGCTCACAAGAAAGCGAGTTAAAGAAAGGAGCTCAGGGGCACTGTAATTCACAAACCTGCAGACTTATAAATGACAGCTATCGTCCAAAAATATACTGAAGTAAGGCTGCCAAGAGGACTTGAAAGCGGGGCAGAATTGCAGGAAACCGATTTCAGGAGGTAGACTGGAATTGCATTGAAAGCATAGGAAAAGAGGCAGAACGTCCACAATGATGCACTTGGCCATAAATGGCGTATGCGTTTTTTCCTGATTCAGGAAAAAACGCATACGCACTTTCTGGCCAACCAAGCAAGATTGCAAAGGAAATCTGCACTACAATGAAGTCTCACTTCCCCCCAGTCAAAAGGGCCATCTGAAAAAAGTGTAACATCAAGAAAGGCAGGACAGGCAATGGAGAACTGG